>NW_017670789.1:274131-323308 GCF_001879085.1 Nicotiana attenuata
CCACTGAATTCACTCCTCAGGCAGCGTTGATGTGCAGCTGGCTCCTTAGACTGACCGGGCTGCTGCCCCCTGGTGCCACGAGCTCTGCTGAATGTGCTATTGGCCTGTTCCCTACCATAAAAAGATCCATTGGAAAATCTCGCATTGTGTAATCTTCTCAATCTCCTTGGCCAACTTCCCAACTGACTCATTTGAGTCTTTTTCAGGCTTCCTCGCCGTGCTTTCCCCAAATCCTTGATCACCGGGTTCCCATGTAATCAAGAGTCTCCCTAATCTTCTTACTGGTCGTCTAAGAATCTTCTTCTAGTTGTCCAGGAATCTTCTTGAATGGTCCTTCACTGATGAAGGTACCTGAGCTCTAATTAGGGACTGAAGCAGTGTCTGCCGCTGCACTAGATATGGCGGACAACTATGTTAGTTGCCTGCATTCAATTGTTGAGACTGGACAATGTCACTGGGAAAACCCTCCATGCAGTCTGAGGGTAGGTAAAAGATGGATGCACGGAAAGGTGACACTGAATATGAGGAGCATGGCTGCTACTTCCTAGTAAAATACTGGCGGTTGTGGAAAGGCTCGGCAACTGCATCCTTGGCCACTACCCTGCTCTTAAGACTGGATTAGTGGAGGTAGTGGCTTTACCCTGAATTTAGGGGTTGTCCAGTCCCTGTAGGACATCAAGTGCCCCTACTGTTGGCCCAAAGGTAAATGAGAAGTTTTGAAGACTGACAAAAGAATTCAACATGGACCAGGATCCATTTGTGCAGCATAGTTGTGATACAACCCAAACATGTAAGCATTGCACGTGGAAGTGAGAAGTTAGAATTTGATCAACCCAAAATATTAGTGTTGTTCTCATTTGCAGGTAATGCACATAAGCAGAAGTTAGACGTGAAGTGAGAGCAAAATAGCAACCGGCAAGTTTTGCAAGCCAATTTTATGTGTGATTCAACGTGCAATTCCTTGAAGCTACTTGAAACCAGATAGAAGAGAACCAGTTCCAAGAGTCTTATCATTTATTTCTAGTTCAATTGTAGTGGTGTTTACAATTGTACCTTTCAGTTCTTATTTAGAAAGCAAAGGTATTAGGTACTGTTGCTCCAAAAAGCACACGCAAGTATACCTGTCGACAAGTAATATAGGATGATAAGTCCAGATATCGTACCCACAGGACTTGTTGATGTAACTATCAACTAAATTAAACCAAAACACTTCAATCTATTTCAAGCGATTCCTAAAGTATGAATATTTAACTAAAATTAAACATTAGAAGTAACAAATTAACAGATCAAAGAAACTAATGTGGAGAATTATAGAGACAAATTCCAATATGAGTGAATATTCTAGAGCTATGGGTTAGCTAACAATCCGTTGAGTTTTCCACCTCAAATCGCTAATTACATTTATCTGTTTATTGATTGAAGGTTAATATTGCTGCGTAGCCTTCTCCCAAGTACAACTCCCTATTCAAGCTAACCTACACGCGCTATTATTCCTATGGAATTAGGATTAACAAGTAACGCATTTATTATTCCCGTATACATAACCAAGCAAGCGGCGATTAGGTATATTCCTATCCTAACGCAAATTCGCTCGCCCCTAAGAGTTAAGATTCTTCTCTACTCAAAATTCTTATATGCAATCTTAGAATTCCCTTCTCCCGTGTTCAATCCTAGATTCATAGATAGTATTCAATGGTGATCAAGGCAATCAAATAAATTAAGCGCAAGAATTTGAATTAAGTTAAACCAATATGATAAAATAATTGTAGAACGATTCAAGCTTCAAAACTAACAACGTCCATGTAGCACCAAAAACTCTAGAACTAATAAACTATGAAATTAAAGAAAGAGAAGAGAAGAAAAACTAGTTAGAAGCCGTCCTCCAAAGCGTGGTTGTGTGTTCCCCATGATGAATTCTCCGTCGAAGTATGTTAGAAATCACCAAAAGTGGCCTCCTCTCTTGGAAAATACCGTTTCTTCCATGTATAATATACCAAGTAGGGTTGGGCCCAAAACA
This sequence comes from Nicotiana attenuata, assembly GCF_001879085.1. NCBI lineage: Eukaryota > Viridiplantae > Streptophyta > Magnoliopsida > Solanales > Solanaceae > Nicotiana > Nicotiana attenuata. The sequence continues at coordinate 276,149 of NW_017670789.1, forward strand.
ATTATACCTTATCCAATTGTTGGTGAAAAAGGACATTTTTCCCGGGTTTGAACTAGCGCTGTCGCACATCTGGGGCGCGGCTAATGGCCGCGCTAGTTGAAACAACTTTCTGTCCTGGGCGCTTAAAAACTAGCGCAATTGCGCATCTGGAGCGCGCACTTTTCACCCTGTTCTGTTTCGAATGTTGGAAAGACGTAAAACAACGAAAGTGTAGCCTTTGAGTTAGATTTCCAACCATATATTGTGGATTACCAGATGGAGTTCTGAGCCAAAAAGGTTATGTCTATCTTACTAGACAGTGCATAATATGCCACGCTCGATTCTTCGTTCGCTCTAACTATCATCCGTTGACCCCCAAACACGATCCCGGCTGTATCTTGGGCTTTTACTCAGAACTTCAAAGCTCCAAATCACTGTGAATTCATTCTGTAAACATCTATATAGCTCGGGAATCACTCCTACAGGCATTAAAACACACAGTTAGTGCAAACACTTAGCATTAAAGCCTCAAACTTAATTAAAGTGCAGCAAATTAGAGGTAATAAGATACTTAAATACGTATATATAGGTATCATCAGGTACTTAGAGTTTCAATTAGAGTTACTTGAAAGTGTTTTTTTTCTCGCAAGGCAGCTGAGGCTGTGGCCACAACGGAATTAGCGTTTAATTCCTAGGTTTACAAAAGAGTTTTTGATATAAATGCGAGTCTTTTGGCTCAGTGATTTGTAGTGCGAGAGTTGGGAAAAATCCTACTGGAAAGTAGGTCATGGTTTTCACCTTTTTGAAGCCAGGTGTTTTCCTCCTAAAATTCTCTGTGTTCTGTATTTTCTTACTTATTATTCGGCAACTGTAGTAGTTGGACACTTAGAAGAACCAGGATTCCTTCATAATCAAGTTAACGCCGAAAAAATGGATACCACACAAATCACCCCCCCCCCTTCTTGTTGTGGTAGTAAAGTATAAAGCATCAAATGGTAATCAGAGCGGGTTATTTGTTAAAGAGGCTAAACAACCTTAGAACAAATCAAGATGCATGCACCACCTGGAAACGGGAAAGGCAATCCACTACTAGGCCTCCACTCGTAATTGGGCCAGTTTACATTCGTGTGGAAGAACAGATTGAGAGACCACATTATATGAGAAGACTATGAACTCTGGACTATAGTTACTGATGGTCCGCCTGGCTACTACAAAGAAGAATTCTGAAGGAGCGGGACGTGCCAAAGACAAGAGCTGACTGTTACTGCTGTAAGATTTGAAGAAATCGGGAAAAGAATTGCCAATGCCAAGAACATGGCTTGTGTTTGGACTAGGTCCATGTGACGAGTACAAACGGATTCAAAGAATGTACCACTGCTAAGGAGATCTGCGACACTCGTACGAAGTTGGCCCGATGAAGGAACTCCTCAAGTAAAGAGATCAAGAGGAAACACTGTTATATTCTCAATTATTGAGGAATTTCACCATGAAGGAAAGGATATGAGGATTCAGAAGATGAAGCTGGAGATGAAACAAGCACTTATTGCCATTGGAGAATCACACTTGGAAACAAGAGGTAAGTGTTTAATTCATCTTCAAATACAAAGATTAAATTTTTTCTCAAGAAAGGTTATCTGAATTTTTCCAGATTCATTGATGAGTCTGAGGTCATAAAAATTGAGAGGAAGAACTGTCTAGGAGTGTGTCATCTAAAAGCAGAGTGCAAAAGAATCTGGAATCTAGAGCTAGTGAAAGTGATAGTAAAAATACAGAGTTGAAGGACCAGGTTTTGAACATTGACACTAGTGTCTTAGAACTTAGGTCTGAAAATTTAAAATTGAAATAGGAACAGGTAAGATAAATGGCTGACTTCACACAATCATCTCACCTTTAGAATAAAGATCTTAGAATAAAATTGAAAGGATGAGTTGTTACAATGAAAGATAGCTAGATAAGAGTCCTAAAAGATGACCTAGGCAAGGTGGCGCATGAACTAGGCAGAACTTGCAAATGGAATAAGTCCTCTGATGCACTATCCTGGCTACAAGAGCACCACAGTAGCAACAAGAGAGGACTTGGCTATGGGACCCCAACACCTAAGTGGGATCCCAAAAGCAAGTACATCACACTTCCTGAAAACAAAATCTGCACACACTGTGGCAAGACTGGTCATTACAAAAGTGAATGTAATGCAAAAGAAAAGGCCAGTCAAAAGAAAAAAATCTTTGTTCAAGAGAAAAATAGGCTGCCTAGATGGGCCAAAAGGAATTTAATTCACCCCTTTGCCTATAGAAAGGGACCCGAACTAGTTTGGGTTCCTAAGACTAACCCCTGATTTCGTTTTGCAGGTCCAAATGAAGGGAAGTAGCCAAATATGGTACATGGATACTGGCTGCTCAAAGCATATGACTGGAAGTAAGAACCAGTTTCTTTCACTTGAGGACCTAAAAGGAGGTAATGTCTCCTTTGGAAATGGGAAGAAAGGTGAGATCATTGGGGATGGAAAGGTAGGTAACACAGACTCACATTCCATTGAGAATGTCTACTTGATAGATGGCTTGAAATATAGCCTAATCAGTGTATCACAACTGTGTGGCAGAGGTAACCTGGTAGCATTCACCTCTACTAAATGTTTTGTGATTAATCTTACCACTGACAAGATTGTTTTGCAGGGAAAAAGAGTTAACAATATTTACATTGTAGACTTGTCCGCTCTTTCAGAAAATGAACTCACTTGTTGGAGTGTGTTGGACAATGATCCCCTCATGTGGCACAAAAGACTTGGTCATGCAAGTCTAAATCAACTCAACAAATTAGTCTCCAAGGACCTAGTGATAGGGTTACCTAACATTAAGTTCAAGGAAGACAAAGTCTGTAAGGCTCGTGTAAGGGGGAAACAGGTGAGATCCTCTTTTAAAAGCAAGAAAATGGTAAGCACAACCAGGCCGATGGAACTGGTTCATATAGATCTCTGTGGTCTAATGAGGACATTGAGCAAAGGTGCTAAGAAATATCCGATGGTACTTGTTGATGATTACTCTAGGTTTACTTGGGTATTGTTCTTAACATCTAAGGATGAAGCATTTGACATGTTTACTGCCTTTGTTAGAAAAACTCAGAAACAACTAGGTAAATCAATTAGGTCTGATCATGGAATTGAATTTGAAAATGCTAAGTTTGCTGAATTTTGTGATGAGCATGGTATAGATCATAATTATTCTGCACCTAGGACTCCTCAACAAAATGGAGTAGTTGAAAGAAAGAATAGGACTCTTGAAGATATGTCTAGGACTATGCTTCTTTCTAGTAAACTGCCCCATAGCTTCTGGGCAGAGGCTGTAAATACTGCATGTTACATCATTAATAGGTGCATGACTAGACCTCTTGTAGAGAAGACTCCCTGTGAGGTACTTAAAGGAAGAAAACCAAATATATCCCATCTTAGGGCATTTGGATACAAGTACTTTGTGCACAATAATGGAAAGGACTCCCTAGGTAAGTTTGATCTCAGAAGTGACGAGGGAGTATTCTTGGGATATTCTTCACATAGCAAAGCTTATAAAGTGTACAACAAAAGAACTTTGTGTGTAGAAGAAAGTGTGCATGTAGTTTTTGATGAAACTAATATTCTTTCTAAGAGACAGGAACATGAAGATGAAGCCATTGGGCTGGTAAAAGAATTAAGTGAAGTCACAGCTCAAGCTAAAGATGCACCAAAAGAAGGAACATGTGATGGAACAGGTTCTTCCAACCGGGGCAACCTGACAGGGGGAACTGAACAAAGAGGAAATGAATATAACTCCCAAATGGAACCTGTTCATGAGCCTGTTCCTCGGCAACAAAACATGGGAGAAACTCCAAACAGAAATCAGTTGGTTGTGAAACCTTACAAGTATCAAAGTTCTCATCCCATTGAGAACATCCTTACTGATCCAACTTCTGGAGTTAAAACAAGATCTCAATTAATGAATCTGTGTGCTTTTGTGCATTCTTATCTCTTATTGAACCTAAAAATGTTGCTGAAACTTTGCAGGATGCAGATTGGGTGAATGCAATGCAAGATGAACTCAATCAGTTTGAAAGAAGCCAAGTGTGGCATCTGGTCACAAGACCTAAGGACAGATCAGTGATTGGCACTAAATGGGTCTTTAGAGACAACCTGCATGAAGATGGAACAGTTACAAGGAACAAGGCAAGGTTGGTGGTGCAAGGTTATAGCCAAGAGGATGCCATAGATTATGATGAGACCTTTGCTCCAGTAGCAAGACTGGAGGCAATAAGACTCCTCATAGCCTTTGCAGCACACATGGAATTTACCCTTCACCAAATGGATGTGAAGAGTGCCTTCCTCAATGGCTACTTAAAGGAAGAAGTCTTTGTCAAACAACCTCCAGGGTTTGAAAGTAAGGATTGTCCAGATCATGTATGCAAATTGGAAAAGGCCCTATATGGACTCAAGCAGGCTCCTAGAGCATGGTATGAACGTCTATCCAAATTCCTGCTTGAACATGGATACAAAATAGGTAAGATTGAGATCACTTTATTCTTGAGGGAAAAAGGTAAGGATTTTCTAGTAGTGCAAATATATGTTGATGACATATTTTTTGGGGCAACCACTGAAAAACTAAGTAAGGAATTTGCAAAATTAATGGGGAGTGAATTGAAATGAGTATGATGGGTGAGCTTAACTTTTTCTTAGGCTTACAGATCAAACAAAACCCGAATGGAACCATGATCTATCCGCAAAAATATGCAAAAGAGTTGATTAAGAAGTTTAAGATGGATTAATCAAAAGAAATAGACACACCCATTGCAACAGCTACTAAATTAGACATAGATGAACCTGGTTCATCTATTGATCAGAAGTTGTATAGGGGTATGATTGGCTCACTTTTGTATCTTACTGCTAGCAGACCTGACATAGTTTTCAGTGTAGGGCTTTGTGCTCATTTTCAGGCAAATCCTAAGGAATCCCACTTGACTGCTGTCAAGAGGATACTGAGATATTTGAAAGGCACTACTGATCTTTGTCTTTGGTACCCTAATGGTAGTAACTTTAATCTAGTAGGATATGCTGATGCTGACTATGCAGGTTTCCTTGTGGATAGGAAAAGCACCTCAGGTATGGCTCATTTTCTTGGTTCATGTCTGGTATCATGGGCCACTAAAAAGCAGAATTCCGTGGCCTTATCCACTGCTGAGGCTGAGTATGTTGTTGCTGCCTCTTGTTGTGCTCAACTGTTGTGGATCAAGCAGCAGCTGATGGATTTTGGCATTGAAATTGGTTACATCCCTATCTTTTGTGATAACACTAGTGCTACTAGTATGACCAAGAACCCAGTTCATCATAAGAGGTCTAAGCACATAGATGTTAGGCATCACTTCTTAAGGGACAACTATGAGAAAGGATTGATTACCATAGAATTCTGTGCTACTGATAAACAAATTACTGACATCTTCACTAAAGCACTAAGGAGAGAAAGCTTTGAAAGGAACAGGTTAGAATTAGGGATTATTAAGATCACCTAAAGGGACCAGCTCAGAATGCACAGTGAAAAAAATATATGAAAAAAGAAAAAAAAATTGGCTAGGAAATCTAGAACTTGTGTAAATATCTAGATTAATTTTTACTCAGTTTCGTACTATAAATAGTATACTCCTATGACATGTGTTGATATGACTCACTAATATCTAACAAAATTTTCTCTAATTTGGTAAATTGAGGCATGATCGAGAGAATTCTAAATGAAGAACCTGGTTCATCAGTATTGGTTCATCTGAATGACAAGGTATGTTTTCTAAACTCTGCAGAATTAGAAATATAAATATTTAAATCATGAGCAGAGTCCTACCTATGTTCGAAACATCAGAAAATCCTATCCGTTTGTTTTTGAACCTGTTCTGTCCCTATTAGAATTCTCACCACAAAAATTGCCTAAAATCCAGGGAAGCTTAACCGTTCGTTCAACCTATAATTTCAGGTTGATTAGACCTCTAATTGACTGCTAAAAGCTATCGTTAGTCATTAAATAGGTATCTTTCTTTAAATACTCATCATTACCCTCTGCCAACCTCACTACTCAAACCGTCAAAATTCATTTCACTCTAAATTGTTTTCTCTTCCAAAAGCCTAACTCACAAACTCTCTCAAGAAATCAGTTACAATGTCGAACCCTCAAGATAACCCTGGAACTCCTCCACAACCTACTCCCTCTGATTCATCCACCCTCCTCCACCTAGCACAACTCCTCAACCTAGAAGAAGGCGAGTAAAAATGCTTGCTCACGAAATGGTGGCATCTGGTGCTCTTTCAATGAAATCGAACGAGAAATTAAAGGCGAGTCAAGCCCAAGATTCTGAGAACTCAGAAGATTCATTCAAATCTGCAAGTGAGGGGGAAGGAACTGGGTCTTCTGACTCTGAGAAGGCTCAAAACCACCCTTCTGAGGTACGTTCTGTTTTGGTTGTGAATGTAGACAATAGGTTGTTCTGGTTGGGTCTGTTAGGAATGTAGAATTGCCTAAATTGGAAAGGAGAGGAGGTAAAAAGAAAATTGAAAAAGAAAAGGAGAGAGAGGGTGTATGTGGTGATGTGAGGGGAAAAGGGAAAGGAGTGGCTGGTTCTTCACCCACTTCTGAATTGCCAATACCAGCTATATGGTGGGTTGAACATGCAACTGTGGAAGAAAGTGGCAAGAAGTCAGGGAGAAGTGGTTCAGGGGAGGCTGCTGAAGGGTTTGTTAATCTAAGTTCACAGGCAGATGAACCTGGTTCATCTATTGAGGAGACCCTAGAGACCTTCTGAAAAAGGTAGGTGCCAGTTATGATCCAAAGAAAAGGAGAACACTAACACCAAAAGCCCCCAGCACTGCAAAATCTTCCACAAAACGAAAGGCTTCCTCCCCAACACCTACTGAAATTCCCTTGCCAAAGGGAAGAGCCACACGAAGTAGAGTGAAACGAGTTGAGAGTGAATTTCAAAAGGCTTTGGCTGAAAGCAAGAAAAAGAGAATGGATAAAGGAAAAGGTAAGGTTGTAGAGCCCTCTGATGCTATTGATGTTGAGGGGATGGAACAGGACCATCAGGAGGATCATACAACAATGGAGGTTCAGACCCCCAAGCCCAAAAAGACCAAGACCTCTTCCAAGAAGTCTTCTTCTGTGTATTAGGCTGCTGCACCTTCATTGGCCAAGAGGACAAGGTCTGTAGTGAAAACCAAACAAGTTAGAGTTTCTGAAGATGAGGAATGGAGTGGTGAAGAAGAGAGTGAGTCTGATGGTGAAAAAGACAAGCTGGCCAAGTTTGGCAAAAGAAAAATTTTGAAGGGAAGATTGCTGAAAGACTTAGTAAAACGATGAATGGTTCATTTCGTTGATGCCCTATCTGTTCAGGGCTGGAAGAACATGGTCCTTCAGATGGATGGAAGGCTAGCTAGGAATGAAATTATTGAATTCATGGCCAATGCAGAAGTCAAAGATGGCATAGTTACCAGCCAAGTAAAAGGAGTTCAAGTGACTTTTGATGCAGAAAAGCTAGGAGAGATTCTTGACATCCCTGCTGAGGGATATGATGACTACACTAGGAAAACTTGGCCAAGTCTAGATTGCCTTCCTCCTGCCCTTTAAATCACTAGGAGATTCTGTGATGTTGAAGAAGTGAATAAGGCCAAGTTTGTACACAAAAGTGAAATGAAGCCACAACACAAAGTCATCTTTGAGTTTGTCAATAAGTGCCTACTGCCGAGGCAGGAAAGAAGGCATATTGCTAACTATATGGACTTAGTTCTAATGGAGTGCCTTGAAAGTGGAATGCAAATTAACTGGCCTGCATTCATCATCAAGTTACCGGACAGGGTTATCAATGGCTCCAAGGCCCATGCCACCCCCTACAGATTTATTCTGACTATTGTTCTGGATCGGTTCAAGGTGCCTCTAAAGAAGTGGGAAATGGCCACAAGCAAGGACTACTTTGGCATTAATAATCTGATTGCTTGTGACTATCTAGTCAATGCCATTCCAAATGAACCTAGTTCATCCAAGAAGACACCCATTAACAGTAAAGTCAGGGCTCTAGTTCAGGAAAGTGAGGCAAAGGATGCTGAGATAGCTAGGCTGAAGGCTCGCTTGGCAGAGGTTGAATTTGAGAGGGATGCTCTCAGAACTGAGCTTACCAAGGAAAAGGAGAAGAATGATGGGATGCTTCACAATATGTTGAATCTTCTCCAAGCCCAAAACCAACCCTCTAGCTCCCCAAGCCTTAGGAATTCTAGCCTTTATCTCCTGAACCTGTCTAGTACCACCAGTGACCCAGATTAGGGATTTCTTTTTCTTTTTGCTCATGTTTTGAATATTTTTGCTTTCTGTTTGTGGATTGTGGTAGCGACATTTCTTCTATCAATGATATCTACTGTTTTTTTTCCTCTTGTTGACTGTTAATATTTCCTTGATAGTTTAAATATGTTTGCCTGATTACTGATGACTGATCCATGATTGGACTTGCAGTTGCCCCAATGGCCATGAGTACTTATTAAATTCTGGGAATCACACTTTGTTTATGCAACTTTTCGATGATGCCAAAAGGGGGAAGAGATATTGTGCTTTACATATTCTGAATAAGTGATGTTTATAACCTAATTAACCTGGTCCTCGATGATAAGTGAATTTTTCCAAACTTTGTATTGATGAATAAGCTGAGTTCTGACAGGGCCTAAGTGAGTGAAAAGCACAGAGTTTGTCATCATTAAAAAGGGGGAATTTGTTGGCCCAAGTAAATGTGAAGTTTTGAAGACTGACAAAAGAACTCAGACATGGACCAGGTCCATGTTGTGCATCACAGTTGTGATCAAACCAAACATGTGAGATGCACGTGAAGGAGATACACCTAACTTATCAGAAGTAATATCTCCTGATCATGATCGAAAAGGTTGCATATTGGATAAGGAGAAAGACTTCTTACACAAAGAGAACACGGTTTAGGAAAAGGATAGAGTTAGAGTATGAGATCAACTAGAACTCTTCAACCATGGAAGAGTAGCGTCTGTATCCTAGTCAATCTCTAGTTGCTAACTCCTTAAATATTAGTGTTGTTCTCTTTTGCAGGTAATGCACATAAGCAGAAGTTAAACGTGAATTGAGATCAAAATAGCAAGGCAATTTTGCAAGCAATTTATGTGTGATTCAAGCGTGCAATCCTGAAGCTACTTGAACCAGATAGAAGAATCAGTTCCAAGAGTCTATCTTTTATTCTAGTTCAATTGTAGTAGGTTATTTTACATTGTACCTTTCAGCTTATTTAGAAGAAATGGTATTAGGCACTTAGAGTTTTCAAGTTAGAGTTAACTTGAAGTTGTCAGAATAGTTGAGGCTGTGTGCCACAACGGGATTAGAGTTAATCCTATGTTTACAAAAGAGTTTTTGTAAATGTAGTTGTTGGTTTGGTGATTTTAGTGGAGGGTTCGGGAAAATCCTACTGGAAAGTAGGTCGTGGTTTTTTCACCTTTTTGAGCCAGGTGTTTTCCACGTAAAATCTGCGTGTTCTTTATTTTCTGTACTTATTATTCCGCAACAGTAGTAGTTGGAACACATAGAAAAACCAGGTCCTTCTATAATCAAGTTAAGCGAAAATTGGATACCATACAAATCACCCCCCCCCCACCCCCTCTTGTGTGGTATTGAAGTATAAAACATCACTTACATTGATAGGATATCCTGCCATGATAGAAGCTACCAACACTGCTCGGGAAAGTGGAAGGACATGGTCATGCTGGCAAGGGTCAAGACGGCTGCACACAAATGTCTGCCACCCTTTTGCTTCAAAGCGAAGGGTGTTTCATAGGATTGGCACTCCTGTTGTGAGACATACACATGTCGACCCCGGAATAACAAGTAACTCAGCTAGCCATGGGCGAATTTCCTCACCCAAGGCCAGTTTCTCCAGTTGCCGTCACTTTTGTACCCTTTTTGATGTGGGCAACATTGGCATAGAACACCATGACGAGGTATTCATTTGCATCCTGCGGACGGCCAGAGAACCACTTCCATCCTTTTCTCTCCAAGAACTGCTTTAGGACATTTGGATTGTGTTGGCTCAGGATTTGATTATGAATTGATGCTCAAGGGTGAGCGACCTTTGGGACCACCATTCCTGGAATTTGGAATATGCCTTCTCAGTGACAAACCTATCAGCCCACACCTCCAGCCTCTGTGATCTATCTAGACCTCCCACAATTGTATCACCCCCTCTCCCATCGTCCGGGACTTCATCAACATCATCTACGTTTATCGGATCAGTGGGAGCATGTGCAGAAGAGGTTCAGAATCCTCACTATCCTCTTCGGAGCCCTCGGATGAACCCTCAGATGAACCATTAGAGGAGGAGGGCTCGTCAACCAAACTGAATTTCCCCGGGAATTGTGTGGGGATCTGTGCTGGCACAGAGTCTCCTTCAGAATCTTCCTGGACGGGACATACTCACTGGTCTCATAATGGTCCGCGGCTCTATCTGCAGCTTTAATGGAGGCTCATAATTTGTCGATAGACTTTTGAACTGCTAGAGGTAGCTTGCTCTTGCCTTTACCCCTGCCTCGGAAGGGTTCTGCCCTCCCTTTGGAACTATCACCTCTACCTCGGGAACGTACCATTGTTTGCAACATACAAGCAGTGAGATTCAGTTAGAATTGGTGTTCAACATGAGTTAAAGAATTATAGAGGAAATGAAAGACAGTGCTTCTCAGAACAGGGCAGCGCGAAGCGCACAAAAGTGAGTGCGACCGCAAACTGCCCATCGCGGTCCGCATAAAAGTGAACACGGACCGCGAAGAGACCAGGCAAAGACTACTGGCTCTCTAAAGATTATCAACACAGACCGCGTAAAAGTGAACGCGGCCGCAAAAGACCCATTGCGGATCGTACAATTTTGGGTGCGGCCGTGAAGGCAACTCACTGACTCTCTGAAGTTTACATGCGCGAACCGCATAAATTTAAGTGTGACCGCGAAAGATCAATCGCGAACCGCACAAAATTGACCGCGGCCGCAAAATCTATCAATTGCCAGTGCCTTGGAATTAGGGTGTCGCGGGCCGCACAATTCTGCACGCGATCGCGAAATACAAATAAGATCGGCACTTATGAAGATACTAGGGCTTTCACTACTTAACAAACATTTATGGGAATTAACCATGCAAAGTTACTAACCCCGGCCCACATTATGCATTTTAACACTACCCACATGCTTTCAAACAAGAACTTAGTATCAATTCGACATTTAGGCATTAATCTAACCCTAACTAAAAAGAAAAATTAAAACAACGAGAAAAAAGAAAAGAAAGAGATTAAATTATATCATTGAAATGAACAAACCAGTTGTGAAAAGTAGTGGGAAATGAACACTTGATGAAAATGAAATGAGATTGCAAGCAAGAAAACATGCACAGTGCTTTAGGTGAGTGTGAGAGTTCAGGGTTTGCATAGTGTGCAAAGTTCTGATAAGTCATATTTACACTCAGAACCTAGTGACCCCACTGACTCACCTAAGTGCGGCCGCGAAACTTTTGTCGCGGTCCGTACTTTTTACCTATTTTGTAACTCAGTTGGACGCGGTCCACGATAAAGTGGTAGCGGCCGCACAAATTGTGCGGTCCGCGGAATTATGAACGCGGCCGCAAAGTATTAAGGAGATTCAACATGCCAACTTTAGAGAGTTGGCGATTTCTATCATTCAGCTGCATGGTCCGCGTCAGATTTGTACGGCTGCAAAGTGCATGCGCGGTCCGCATAATTCTGGGCGCGGTCCGTGAATTCCATCACTTTGCCAAATTTTTCCTTGTCAATTTCTTGCACTACACAACCAATTCCTACACACACTTCACAACCAGTTAGTCCAAAATAATGCCTAATCTAAATAAATCAAAAGAAAGAAAAAACACATGGGTTGCCTCCCAAGAAGCGCCTGAGTTAACATTGCGGCACGACGCATGTTACCACCATTCACTTGAAATAGATCAATGCCACAACGTGGCCATCATCAACCTTACCAAGGTAGTGCTTCACTTGGTGCCCATTGACTCTAAATATCTCACCATTCTTATTTTTCAAATCTAGATCACTAAAAGGAGTCACATGCACCACTTCAAAGGGACCGCTCCATTTTGACTTTAGCTTTCCCGGAAACATCTGTAACATTCTTTGAATTCTTTGTCTGGATATACTTATCATGTAGGTACTTCATCTTGTCCTTATACAAAGACAAACTGGAGTAAGCGTGGAGCCGGAACTCATCAAGTTCACCCAATTGTTCCACCCGAAGATTGGCAGCTACATCCCACTCTAGGTTCAACTTCTTCAACGCCCACATGGCCTTATACTCTAATTCCACCGGGAAGTGACACGCTTTACCAAACAACAACCAATACGGAGACATACCAATTGGAGTCTTGTAAGTTATTCTATAGGCCCACAAAGCACCGTCAAGTTTCCTTGACCAATCAGTCCGGTTTTCATTGACAGCCTTGGATAGAATTCTCTTGATCTCCCTATTGGAGACCTCAACCTGTCCACTTGCCTGGGGGTGATAGGGGGTTGATACCTTGTGAGTGACACCATACTTGGAAAGTAAAGTGTCAAAGGTTTTGTTGCAAAAATGAGAACCCCCATCACTAATGATGGCCCTTGGAGTGCCGAACCTTTTGAATATGTTTTTCTTCAAGAAAGCCACCACACTCCATGCTTCATTGTTGGGCAAAGCCACAGCTTTAACCCATTTGGAAACGAAATCCACAGCAACAAGAATTTAGGTGTTCCCACACGAACTCACAAATGGACCCATAAAGTCGATGCCCCATACATAAAAAATATCAATCTCATGGATGGTGGTGAGAGGCATCTCATTCTTCTTGGAAATCCCACTGGCTCTTTGGCAATCATCACACCGCTTAACAAGCTCGCTAGTATCTTTGTACAAGGTAGGCCAATAGAATCCACAGCTTAGGACCTTTGTAGCAGTTCTCGCCCCACCATGGTGACCGCCAAGGGCGAAGAATGACAAGCTTCAACAATACCCAATTGATCTTCTTCTGGAACACATCTCCGGATAACACCATTGGTGCAAATTTTAAAAAGATATGGCTCATCCTAATAATAATCCAAGAAGTCCCGTTTGAGCTTCTTTCTTTGGTTTGAAGAGAACTCATTCAGAACAATTCCATAGTTAGCCACATCGACAAACCAAGGCATCCTAGTCAAAGATATGGAAAGGAGTTGTTTATCCAAAAACGAATCATTGATCTCAAGGCCATCATGGGGCCTCCCCTCCTTTTCCAAACGGGACAAGTGGTCCGTCACTTGATTCCCACTCCCTTTTCGGTCTATGATTTCAAGATCAAACTCTTGTAGAAGAAGCACCCACCTCATCAATATATCCTTTGAATCCTTCTTACTCATCAAATAACGAAGCGCTGCGTGATCGGTGTGAACAATCACTTTGGTACCTATGAAGTACGGGCGGAATATTCCATAGCAAAGACAACGGCTAAGAGTTCTTTCTCGGTCACCGTATAGTTGACTCGGGCGTCGTTCATGGTCTTACTAGCATGGTAGACCGTATGGAATATCTTGTTGATTATTTGCCCCAATATCGCTCCTACCGCCACATCACTAGCATCATACATGAGCTCAAATAGTAAGCTCCAATTTGATGCGATAATGATGGGAGTGGTAGTCAACCTATACTTGAGTAGCTCAAAAGCCTTCATACAATCATCATTGAACACAAATTTTGCATCTTTTTCCAACAACTTGCACAAGGGGTTCACCACCTTTGAGAAATCCTGGATGAACCGATGGTAAAACCCCGCATGACCTAGAAAGCTCCTCACTCCTTTGACGGAAGTAGGAGGGGGGAGTTTTGATATCACTTCAATTTTTTCTTTATCCACTTCAATACCATTCTTGGACATCTTATGGCCGAGGACAATGCCCTCCTCAACCATAAAGTAACATTCTCCCAATTAAGCACCATGTTTTTCTTTTCACAACGTGCCAAGACTTTATCAAGATTATCCAAACACTCATAAAAAGAATACCCCACAACAGAGAAATCATCCATGAAAACCTCGAGGAAGTCCTCCACCATATCTGTGAATATTGCCATCATACACCGCTGAAAAGTAGCCGGTGCATTACATAAACCAAATGGCATCCTTGAGAATGCAAATGTTCCATACGGACTAGTGAAGGTAGTCTTCTCTTGGTCTTTAGGTGCAATATGAATCTCGTTTTACCCGGAATGCCCATCCAAGGAAAGTTTTTGGGGCTCATATGTATTTGAACCCATTCCTTGCAAAGCATTGACATATTCCACCAAGCCTTCCTTCTCATCCACATCATGATTCAACAACAACGCTTCTAATGGGTATTCTATATTAATCAGAGCACTTGTGTCTTCAACAATCATTTCGATCACAAGATCCACAAACGAACACATTTCGTTGCTATTAGGCTGCCTCATTGACTCGCAAACATGGAACACAACTTTTTCATCGCCTACCCGGAAGGTGATATCCCCTGCTTCCACATCAACTAAAGCCTTCCCTGTAGCTAGGAATGCTCTCCCCAATATAATTGGCACCTCGTAGTCAACCTCACAGTCAAGTATCACAAAATCCGCGGAAAGTATGAACTTGTCGACCCAAACTAGCACATCATCAATTATTCCCAATGGCCTCTTCATTGTCCTGTCCGCCATTTGCAACCTCATGGATGTGGGCCTTGGTTGGCCAATCCCCAATGTCTTCAACACAGAATATGGCATCAAGTTAATTCTTTTCCCCAAGTCATACAAAGCTTTGGCGAAATCGGCACTACCAATAGTGCATGGAATTGTAAAGGCACTGGGGTCTTCTAACTTTGGAGCCATGGAGTGCACAATGGCACTCACTTGATGTGTCATTTTGATCGTTTCACAGTTCATTGATATCTTCTTTTTTACCAAGTCCTTCATGAACTTGGCATATCCCAGCATTTGCTCTAGAGCTTCAACCAAGGGCACATTTATGGACAAACTTTTCGTCATATCAATGAATTTCTTGAACTGATTCTCATTGTTTTTCTTTGCGAGCCTTTGAGGATATGGTGGAGGAGGCCTTGGCAAAGGATCCTTGGCTTTGGGTTCAGTATGTCTATCATATGTTCCGTAGACCGGTTCACATCATTTTGTGTTTCCTCCACGTTGTCATCAATGTCTATCCTCACTTCATCATTTACATTCTCATCATTCACTTGCACATCATTGCTCGGCTCATCATGATCTTGCACCAACACATCATTACTCATAACCTTTCTTGGATTAGAGGTACTAGCAACTCCACCTCTACCACTTCTTGTAATCACCGCCATAGCATGGCCCGTATTGTTCCCACCCTTCGGGTTTACCACCGTATCACTTGGTAGTGCCCCCTTAGGGCGATTATTCAAATCTTGAGAAATTTGGCAAAGTTGGACTTCCAAGTTGTGGATAGAAGTGTTGTAGGAGTCTAATTGGGCATCGGAGTCGGGATTTTTCTTCATCATTTGCTCAAACACTATCTCAATCGTCCCATCTCATTGTAGGAAGAGCTAGGACCTTGTGATGGATATGGAGGCAGTTTGTTTGGTTGTTGATACATCGGGGACCTTTGAAAGCCCGACCCCCGATTCCCTTGGTTATTGTTGTTCCAACCCCCTTGATTGTTATTGCCTCCCCAATTACTATTATTGTTCCCACCCCAATTGCCTTGGTTTCCTTGATTACCCTAATTTTGATTGTTGTTGTTCCCCCAAATTCCTTGGTTGTTGGTGTTGCCACTATTCCAATTTCCTTGTTGACCGTGATTTCCCCAATTTCCTTGTGATCTCCACTGTTGTTGGTTTGGAGCATTGCCCCGTTGACCCTGATAATTGTTCCCATATTGAACCTCTTAAATTTGATCATCATATGAATCATCATGATTGTACCCACTACCACTTTGCTCAAATTGGTCCGGATTGTTTTGAACTTGTTGACCTCGTTGCCTTCTCTTGTTGATCATATATTCACTCCCTCCATGGCATTCACTTGTTTTTGCCCTTCAACTTGTTGCAACTGAGCTTTGGCCAATTGGTTCATGGTAGTAGTCAACTCGGCTATAGCTTGGCCGTGGTCATGGAGCTCCTTGTGTAGGTGAATAACATTAGGATCACCTTGTGGCATATTAGCTCGACTTAACCACACCAAAGAGGTATCCGCCATCTCATCAAGTATTTCACATGCTTCGGCATATGGCGTGTTCATGAAGTTCCCCCCGGCGAGCTGGTTAACTACACATTGGTTTGTAGTATTGATCCCCCTGTAGAAGGTTTGTTGGATCATGGCCTTAGTCATATCGTTGTTTGGGCACTCCTTTACCATTGGACGGTACCTCTCCCAAATCTCATGTAACGGTTCATTTGGCTCTTGTTTAAAAGCAAGGATCTCATCTCTTAGCATAGCCATATGTTCCAGAGAAAAGAACTTTGCGATGAACTTCTCGGCCAACTCATCCCAAGTGGTGATGGAATGGTTGGGCAACCTTTCTAGCCAATCTAAAGCTTTCCCCCTTAGAGAACACGGGAAAAGCCTTAACCTCAATGCGTCCTCGGAAAAATTAGTTTGCTTTCCCCCCCCCCCCCCCCACTTGTCAACAAAACGTTTGAGATGCTTGTAGGCGTTTTGGTGTGGAGCTCCGGTAAAGAAACCCCTCTGTTCCAAGAGTGTAAGCATAACATTGGTTATTTGAAAGTTGCCCGCCCTAATCTGGGGCGGGACTATTGCACTTGCATAGCCTTCGTTGGGAAACACCCGGTGTGCTGCCCTTGGAGGAGGTGGGGGAGGGTTTTGGAATATTATCATGAGGCGGTCGGCCTATCCTTTGTAATTGAGGTTCGGGTTGAATCTCATCCATGTGATCATCATCTAACTCCTCCCCCAATGGAAAATTTCTGAGGGCTTCATTGTTAAGAGCCATTTGGTACCTAAAAACAATTCACACACAAATTAGAAAAATGGAAGGTAAGAAAAACAAAACGCACAGATACTCAGATATAGAGCTAAAACCGTCTAACTCCCCAGCAATGGCACCAAAAATTGATCGTGTCCAAACCTACACTACTATTGAGTAGAGAGGATGGTCGCTGCAGTTTTAACCCAACTAGGTCGGGATCGAATCCACAGGGAGTTAATAATTGGAATTAGGTTTATATAGCAAGATACGGGTTTTGAATCTAATTACACTTCCACAAATGTTTGGTTTGATTTCTACTTCAACTTCTATTCTATTGCATGCAATATTTGAAACTAAGTACAATATTTTTGTTGTTGATTTTCAATGGTTTAAAGAGACTAGGGTAGTGACTTCCACCTAGGTGGATATCTAACGGATAGCGAGAATCTAGGACAATCTTGTGATTAATTGGGGTCGTAATACATCTATCACACATACCTCTCGGTAGTTTGAGTGATTTCGCCTCAATTTGGCTTTCTCAAGTCCAAATTGGTATTCATGCAATTCAAGTGATATTAGCTCAAGTAGGGTATTACTATCTCTAGGTTTAACCCTTTAATTGGGGCTATCAATTTCTTGAGTTCACCTCAATTCCTTGCTACCCTAGCTTTCCTAGACTTAGTACCTCTTTCTCAAGTAGAGACTAAGTCATAAAGACATGAATCAGTGTTTGCAACCACTAATTCTATAGTTCTAGGAAGAACTAGGCTAAATATCACTAACCCATACACATTCAAGCCCTAAAATTCAATATCCATCAAATACCCACACTAAGGTTGGGTCACAACCCTAGCTATGGGTTTAGCTACTCATGGAAATAACTGAAATCAAAGAAGAAATAAAGATAAAATTCATAATACTAGATTAAAAGATGAAAATCTAGTGTTGAGAGATAATTCTAGTACAATATTTCCCAAAACGGAATTTCTAGCCGTCTCATGTGCTCACCTAAAACATAACATGACCTAAAAATGTCAAAAAGATGTATTTAAACTAAGCTGAAATTTCCGAACAAAAATACCGCAGGGGAGGTTGTGCGGCCGCGTAATTTTGAGCGCGGCCGCATTCTTGCTTTTCCGGCTGCGTAATTCTAACCGCGGTCCGCATTCTTCAAATCTGTATCTGGGTTGAGGTGACTTTCACGAGCCGCATAATTTCCATCGCGGCCAAGTAATTCTAACGCGGACCACACTTCCTTCTTTTGCTCAAGTTGTGCGCTCTCTAAACCTCATGCACCGCGGTCCACATAATTTCCATCGCGGCCGCGGTGAGACATTCGTGGCAGCACATTTCTGGCGCGAACCTCGCTTATCATTTTGCCTGAAAATGCAACTCTCTGAATCTCCCTTTCGCGGACTGCATATTTCTAATCGCGACCGCGTTGTGGCTTCCGCGGCCGCACAATATTTGTGCGGTCCGCGTTTCAGATCTCTTGGTCCAGTCTTGGTTTTTGTTCAAGTTTTGACTCCTTTATGAGTTAATTATTACTGCTTTGGCTCATTTTGAACAATTCTTGCAAGCAAGCATATTACATTAGTTTCTAGGAATACCTTTACGCTTTTTTGGCCTAAAACGCAAGTAAAAGAGAGCAAATAATAGGTTAAAATCCCTACTTATCAACTCACAACGACGCACTGGGAATATCTATCCTAATAAATAAAATTCAAGTTAAACGTGTGTTAGTTGATCCAGGTAGCTCGGCAAACATTATCTGATCGAGGGTCGTAGAATAACTCGGCCTCCAGGATCAGATCGTACCTGCAGCTCGAGTACTCAACGGCTTCAATATGGCGAGTGAAACCACCTAAGGGGAAATCATGTTACCAGAATACGTGACCGAAACTATCTAGGAAACAAAGTTCCACGTGATCGAAAGTGATATGAGTTACAATGCGCTACTCGGAAGACCTTGGATCCATAATATGAGGGCAGTACCTTAAACGCTTCATCAACTCATGAAATTCCTAACACCGGAAGTAGTCAAAACGGTGTACGGCGAACAACCAGCAGCCAATTAGATGTTTGCAATTGATGAAGTAATACCAGTATCGGCACTAACATCAACAAAAGGACCGGAATTAAAGGAAAAGCAGGAAGTAAAATAGCAACCACAGTCGCCGGCCTCGACCAGATCGATACAGCAAGAAATTATCGAGGATGATGATTGTATGATACCTCGAACCTTCGAAATCCCCGATGATTCCGACGGCACAAAGTCGACGGTCGAAGAGCTGGAGCAAGTCATACTGATCGAGCATATGCTTGATCGAAAGGTATACCTGGGCACAGGGTTAACTCCCGAGCTCAGGGAAAAACTCATTAAATTCCTTATTAAAAATATGGATTGTTTTGCTTGGTCCCACCTAGACATGACAGGGATCCCATCCGAGATTGCCACTCATCGATTGAGCTTGGATCCAAAGTTTAGACCGGTGAAGCAGAAGAGAAGGCCCAGTCTAAGGTAAAACATGCATTCATCAAAGATGAGGTAACCAAACTTCTAAAAATAGGGTCCATCCGAGAGGTAAAATATCCCGAATGGCTAGCAAACGTAGTCGTAGTCCCCATGAAAGGGAATAAGCATAGAATATGCGTTGACTACAAAGATTTAATCAAGGCATGCCCTAAGGACTCTTTTCCTCTGTCGAATATCGATCGCATAATCGATGCCACGGCCGGCCACGAGATCCTCAGCTTTCTCTATGCCTACTCCGGGTACAATCAAATACAAATGAACCCGGAGGATCAGGAAAACACTTCATTTATCACCAAGTATGGTACTTATTGTTATAATGTAACGTCGTTTTGGCTAAAAACTGTCGGTGCTACTTATCAACGCCTAGTAAACTGAATGTTCGAAGAACAAAAAGGTAAATCAGTGGAGGTTTATATTGATGACACGCTAGTTAAGTCGCTGCACGCAGAGGACCATTCGACACATTTGCAGGAAACCTTTGACATATTGAGA
Source organism: Nicotiana attenuata (assembly GCF_001879085.1). Taxonomy (NCBI): domain Eukaryota; kingdom Viridiplantae; phylum Streptophyta; class Magnoliopsida; order Solanales; family Solanaceae; genus Nicotiana; species Nicotiana attenuata. Next base: position 296,146 of record NW_017670789.1, read on the forward strand.
AAATACAACATGAAGTTCAATCCCGAGAAATGTGCATTCAGGGTCGGTTCAGGCAAGTTCCTCGGCTTTATGGTGTCGAATCGAGGAATCGAGATCAACCCCGATAAAATCAAGGCAATTGAAGATATCACAGTCGTGGACAGCGTTAAGGCCGCACAAAGATTATCAGGGCGGATAGCTGCTTTAGGCCGGTTCATTTCGAAGTCTTCAGATCGAAGTCACAGGTTCTTCTCACAGCTCAAAAAGAAGAACTTCACTTGGACTCCGGAATGCCAACAGGCATTGGAAGAATTAAAGCAATACCTTTCGAGCCCACCATTGCTTCATACTCCAAAAGCGGACGAGCGACTCTACTTATATTTGGCAGTCTCAGAAGTTGCGGCAAGTGGTGACTAGTTCGAGAAGAGCAACGTACGCAATTTTCTATTTACTACGTTAGCCAAACTTTGGGTGAAGCCGAGACCCGGAACCCACACTTAGAAAAATTAGCGCTTGCTCTAATAAGCGTCTCTAGGAAATTAAAACCTTATTTTCAATGTCACCCAATTTGTGTTGTAACCACTTACCCCCTTCGCAACATATTGCACAAGCCCGAACTCTCGGGCCGACTGGCCAAATTGGCCATCGAAATCAGTGGGTACGATATCAAGTATCAACCCCGAACAGCCATAAAGTCTTAAATCTTAGCAAACTTCATAGATAACTTTACACCGGCCCTCGTACCTGAGGTCGAAAAGGAAATATTTCTAAATCGGGTACATCCTCGGGGGTGTGGACCCTTTTCACAGATAGTGCTTCGAGTGTGAAGGGGTCCGAACTAGGCATCATTTTGAAGCTTCCCACAGGCAATACAATTAGACAATCTATCAAAACACCTAAGTTTACTAACAATAAGGCCAAGTATGAGGCCATGATTGCAGGTCTCGAGCTGGCTAAATTTTTAGGAGCAGAGGACATCGAGGCCAAGAGTGATTCCTTTACTTGTGGTTAACCAAGTCAACAAAACCTTCGAGGTCTCAGAAGATCGAATGTAGAGGTACTTGGACAAATAACAGGTAACCCTACATCGGTTCAAAGAATGGACCCTATAGCACGTACATCGAGAGAGAATAGTGAGGCCGTTGCCCTTGCAAATTTGGGGTCATCGGTCGAAGATGACGAAATTAGCTCGGGGTCGAAGAAGGCCATGCCGAAAATAAACTCCACAAGACTAACTTGGGATTGGAGGAAAAAATATATCGATTATCTGAAGAATGGGAAGCTTCCATCGGACCCGAAGGAATCGAGGACTCTGCGAACGAAAGATGCACGATTCATATTGGCCGAGGATGGAACATTGTACAGAAGGATGTTCGATGGGCCGTTGGCAATATGTTTAGGTCCGGGAGACACCCACTACGTCCTGCGAGAAATTCACGAGGGTACTTGCAGGAACCACTCCGGTGCCGAATCACTGGTTCACAAAGTCATTAGAGCAGGATACTATTGGGACAATATGAAAAAATACTAAGGAGTTCGTTCGAAAATGCTACAAATGCCAAAGACATGCACCAATGATCCACAACCCGGGGAGCAACTTCATTCAGTCCTATCCCCATGGCCGTTCATGAAATGGGAAATGGATATCGTCGGCCCTCTACCATGGGCCCCAAGTAAAGCTAAGTTCATTTTATTTATGACTAACTATTTCTCTAAGTTGGTTGAAGCACAGGCCTTCGAGAAAGTCAGAGAAAAAGAAGTCATAGACTTTATTTGGGATCACATAAATACCGATTCGGGATACCCGCCGAGATTGTGTGCGATAATGGGAAACAATTTGTCGGCAGCAAAATAACAAAGTTCCTCGATGATCACAAGATAAAAAGGTTCATGTCGACGCCATATCATCCTAGCGGGAACGGACATGCCGAATTAAAAAACAAGACCATCATTCATAACCTAAAGAAACGATTGAACGACGCTAAGGGAAAATGGAGAGAAATTTTGCCCGAAGTCCTTTGGACGTATCGAACAACATCAAAATCTAGTACGGGGGCAACACCATTCTCCTTAGTATATGGCGTGAAAGCCCTGATCCCGGTCGAGGTCGGGGAACCCAGCGTCAGATTTTGATATACGATGGAAGAATCAAATCACGAGGCTATGAACACAAGCCTCGAATATCTAGATGAAAAACGGGAAGCCGCCCTCGTCAGAATGGCAGCACAGAAGCAGCGCATCGAAAGATACTACAACCAAAGAACCAATCTTCGCCACTTTCGAATCGGGGACTTAGTTATGAGAAAATTCACCCTCAACACTCGAGATCCAAATGAGGGGAAACTCGACCCATATTCGGAAGGACCATATCGGGTCCTCGTAGTCATCAGAAAGGGATCTTTCAAACTTGGCACGATGAACGGTGATCAACTGCCAAATAATTTGAACATATCGCTCCTCAAACGATACTACTGCTAAGGTATGACTCTTTCCTATTTTCATTTGTTTTTATACTAACTTATTGCAGGTGTTCGATCAAAGACTTCGAGAAATTCTTCAACACAAAGACCTCAGGTTTAAAAGCACGCGTTGCACTCTTTTTCCCTTAGATCGGTTTTGTTGATACCCAATTTTCCCTCATATTTTTAAGTATACATACATATAATTTTAGAAAAATGCATATGCATCATCATCTGATTTACAAGCATACACAAGTATTTTTTATAATTTTTCATGATTTTTAAAGACTTTAAATCAATTTATTTCTGCATTTTTATCATATAACTGTCCAATAATAATCCTATGAATTATTTTCTATGATTATTTAATCATCTAAACTTATCATTTATACTAATATGGGGTTTCAAGTGCTTTCAGTGCATTTTTCATAATTACATTTTTGCATTTCAGAGCTAAATTGTACATTTTGCAATAATAGCCCATATGCATATATAATTATATTATTTATACAATAAATGACTTTTTATATTTTATAATGTTAAGTAATCATTTTAAAACATTTTCATGCCTAGCTAATATTTTTGTTATTTATTGATTATTTTTATAAATTATTTATTTGTTAAAAAATGGGTATTTAAAATCTAGCCCTAAAATCCCCTACTTTCGGATTTAACCCAACACCCTTACACCAGCACAATACCCCTGGCCCAAACACATTAGCCCAGTCCCCATACCCGTTTTAATACCCGACCCAGAACCCTTTAAATCAGGACCGTTGATCTTGATCTTTAAGATCTTTAAGATCAATGGTTCACGTTACACCTACCCCTTTAAACCCAACCCACCCCAAAACCTTAAATCACTCTTACCACCCCGCTGCCCTAGAACTCTCTCGTCTCTCATCTCTCATGAACCCTAGCCGCCATTCCTATCAAACCCTCCTAAATCCGACCCCAAATCGGAATCCACCATGGATTCCCTTACCTTATTTTACCTCCCCTCACTACTAGTTCGTCTAGGATGTTACCCAGTTTGCTTGCCTAAAAATGGCAAGCAAATCTCATAGAAATCGAACCAAATCTGGTTCAGTTCTTTGACCCTTTCCATCTGTGTTTGTTCTTGTTCTTATACGGTATGAATCTCTATGTATCTTTGAGATTTTTACTTATCCTAAAACTATGATTTTCAGATTTTCTTTGATTCAAACCAAAGTTGGTTCAAGCCTTTTATTTTAAGTATTATATTGTCTATATTCACCCTATCATGTGTAGATTTGTTTATTTTTGCCGATTTTACTTACCCTAATTTAGGGTTTCAGATCCTTTTTAAATCAAACCAAATCTGACTCGATTCTTTGATTTTGAATAGATTTTTATCTATGTTCATCTTATTCTATGTAGTTTGTGAATTTTATTTTTTATTTCCGTCAATATGTGTATTGTGCCTAAAATTAGGGTTCTGGAATTTCCTCTTTTCCTTACTGATTTCCATTGCTTTCCTTTCTAATGTTTGACAGATGATTTCCATGTTTATGTGTTAATCTCTACCACTATATAAACCCCTTCCCCCATTCCATTTAGACAGACTTATAAATCATTATAACCTCACTAGATCTAAAACTTTACTCTGTTATTTCGTTCTATACTCTGGTCTTGGCCGGCCGAAAGCCAAGGCCATTAAGTTCTGGGTTTTGCTTGTCATTGGCGATTCAGAATACTGTGGGTTTTGTTCTTTTCTTGCATTTCTCATTTGACTAGTGAGTCACTTATCTTCTGCACTTCCTGTGTACGGTGAAATCGGAGGGTCCAATTTCTCGTCATTAAGGCACTCGGAAGCTCACCTCGAAGGCTCGAGGTCGCGGGATCACCTCGAAGGCTCAAGATCGTAGCCGAGTATCTTTCCTCGAGGATCGACGGCGCTCGACCCCAGGGTAGTTATGATCACGGTAGTGGTGGAAATGGGGAGTTCCCAAGACACGCAGCTAGGACTAACACAGCCTAGCGGGGTACTCTAAACCAAAATCAGGGCGTCAGTCAGTCGTTCCATCCCCATATCTATGTAATTAATGTATTTTGTACTATGCGGTGATTTCCCTCCTAGATAAAGGGAGTCCTTGTCATTTTGTAAGGGTCTGCTGCTTCAGTTACTCCACACGAATATACAAGAACATTCTCTCCGCTTTCTAACATACTCTTTTGATATTATTGCTCTCATTTATTATCATTGTCATTGTTCGTCATTTATTGGTTATCATTGGACATAAAGAGCTTTCGCTAATTTTATTATAACTATTAGTTATACCCCGATTGCCCCCGATAGTCCACTATCGAGCCACGGAACCGACCTCGAGGTCCCCGAATCGACGAGCTCGAGCCCCCGATTGTTAGCCTCTCGGTTTGATTATCACCTTATCTTTAACTCTTATTTAGGTTCTAAGTCTCACATATATAGCATCAACTGCTTAACAACTAGCATAAAAATAGATCACGTATTTTTAGAGTCCCAGAATCAAATTTAATTGTAATTACCATTTTCGCGGTAAATAGTTTGGCGCCCACCTTGGGGCTAAAAATAATAGTGATTATTCTCTTGTTGGTTCCGTTACATAACACAAGTTATCTTTCACGCTTTTTCTTGTACAAAGATGTTTGATTTCAGGATGGAATATCTGATTCAGTAAACAATAGCCTTGAGAACCACAGGGAGAATGGTGTGGTCGTTCCAGGTGTTGGTGAGCCACCACGAAACTTTGAGAACGCACCAGGACCAATTCCGGTGGACGAAGTCTCGCGCGACGCTCAACACGTCGAAATAAGCTCCCACACTAACAGGAGCAAAAACCAAGGCGACCAACAAGGAGCCCAGAAAACCCCAGCTCGGGAAGAACGGGAGGTTAGCCTTCATGTTATTTTTAAAATGTTGCAGGCACAACAGCTGGCTATTGCTCAGCTACAAAGCCACCAGAAAATTCCTAGCACGGTAGCACTGGGACAGCTTCCCCGGCCGAACAGGCACCGGAGAGATCGAGTCATAACGGGTCGATATCCGATCCCATCATCGTAAAGATGCTCGAGGACCTCACCAAAAGGATCGAATCAGGCATGAAAATGATAGAAGCCAACGATAAAAAGGTCGAGACTTACAAATCCAGGGTCGACCAAATTCCAGAAGCGCCCCCAATTATGAAAGGTGTGGACTCAAAGAAGTTCGTGCAGAAACCATTCCCACAGGAAGCGGCCCCAAAACCCATTCCAAAGAAGTTTAGAATGCCTGCAATCCCGAAATATAACGGAACGTCGGACCCCAACGAGCACGTCACCGCCTACACTTGTGCAGTAAAGGGAAACGACCTAAGGGACAACGAGATCGAGTCCGTCCTGCTGAAAAAAGTTGAGGGAAACGCTCTCTAAAGGGCCAATGATGTGGCATCACAACCTGGCCCCAAACTCGATAGATTTGTTTGCCATGTTAGCGGATTCTTTTATCAAGGCACATGCTGGCGCCATCAAAGTAGGAACAAGGAAATCCGACGTCTTCAAAATTAAACAGAGAGATAATGAGATGCTGCGAGAGTTCTTATCTCGCTTCCAAATGGAACGAATGGAACTGCCATCCGGTCTCTGATGACTGGGCGGTGCATGCCTTCACTCAAGGTCTGAACGAACGAAGCTCGGTGGCATCGAAGCAGCTGAAGCAGAACCTAGTCGAGTACCCGGCCATAACTTGGTCGGATGTTCATAACCGATACCAATCGAAAATCAGGGTCGAGGACGACCAGCTAGGGGCCAACTTAGGCTCGGTATATCCAAACAGGCTTCTGGCAAAAGAGCCAAAACCAAACAAAGAGATGTACCAGCCGTACATCGAAGATAGGAGGAACGCCCCGAGGCACAACGTACCCCGCAACGATCGAAGGATGGACCGAGGACAGAATCCTTGGGAAATCATCAACAAAGCCGAGTTTGATAGGCACACGGGGCCAGCAGAGGCACCTCGCCTGTCAGAATACAACTTCAACGTTGACGTATCAGACATCGCGTTCGCCATCACCAAAATCAGAGATGCCAAGTGGCCAAGGCCTGTGCAATCGGATCCTTCGCAAAGGAATCATTACTTAATGTGTGAGTTTCACAACACACATGGTCACAGGACCGAGGATTTCCACCAGCTCCGAGAAGAAGTAGCCAGACTACTCAATAAAGGTCACCTTCGAGAATTCTTAAGTGATCGGGCTATAAATCAGTTCCGGGAGAGGGAAGCGGCCAAGAAGAACGAAATGAATAAGCCGCAGCATGTTATCGACATGATCGTGGGGGGCATCGATGCTCCACAGGAACCCGTGATGATAAGGACGAAAATATCCATCACCAGAGAAAAGCGAACCCGGGGATACATACCCGAAGACGCCCTCACATTCAGCAAAAAGGACACTGAGGCCTTGTCTCAACCTCACAATGACGCACTGGTAATCTCTTTCCTCGTAAATACATTTCAAATAAAACGTGTACTCGTGGATCCAGGTAGCTCGGCCAATATTATCAGGTCGAGGGTAATAGAGCAGCTCGGACTGCTTGACCAAATCGTGCCCGCCACTCGAGTCCTCAACGGATTCAACATGGCGAGTGAAACAACGAAAGGAGAAATCACCCTCCCAGTCAACGTGGCCGGCGTAACCCAAAATGTCAAATTCCATGTCATTGAAGGTTACATGAGGTACAATGCCTTATTCGGGAGGCCGTGGATACACTGCATGAGAGCAGTACCGTCCACCCTCCACCAAATGATGAAATTCCCGACAAAGGATGGGATTAAGACCGTCTACGGGGAACAGCATGCGGTGAGGGAAATGTTCGCGGTGCACGACGTATACACCATTGCATCCACCCTCAAAGGAGCCAAAGGATAATCAAATAGTAAAATAGTGATAGCTAGCTACGCCCTCGTCTAAGTCCGAACCAAACAAGGCGAAGGACCATACCGCGCCCTCATAACAAAAGGTCGAAACATCTCCGGCGTGCTCCACACTGAGGTATGACTTTCTTTTTTCTCTTTCGATTACATTCTATGCTGACATAAGTGCAGGTATTCGGTCAAAACGGCCAAAGCACTCTCCAAGGTGTCGGTGCACTCTTTTCCTTCGACCGGGTTTTCATCCCAAAAAGTGTTTTATCGGCAAGGTTTTTAACGAGGCAACACCTATATGCTACCTAAAGAAAACTCAACAAGTATTCAAGGCTTCTTTTGCAATCATCCTCGAATACTGGGGGGCATCCCTCCGGAAGATCACTTTGTCGGAGAATCTTAGACATGCTGAATAGGGTCCCGATAGGAAAATAATGTACCGGACCAAACGGTCAAACGAACCATGTCCGCATAGAACAACCAAGCTCCTAACAGCAAAGGCATGTATACTGGTACCAAGTGATTGAAGAATACCTTTTCATAAAAGCATTCACGCTTCAAAAGAAACTCAGTATTTTTGCAAAGTTGGCTCCTCTGTCAAAAACGTCCCGAACACTCGGGGACTGGCGTCGAAAACTCAAAGCCACATAAACCCCGGGTCGGAGCTCCAAATTCATAAGCCCTCGACGAGGCAACATCAAAATCACGAAATGGCTCCCAAGCCAAAAATGCCCCGAACACTCGGGGACTGACGTTGAAAACTCAAAGCCACATAAACCCCGGGTCGGAGCTCCAAATTCATGAGCCCTCGACGAGGCAACATCAAAATCACGAAATGGCTCCCAAGCAAAAAACGCCCCGAACACTCGGGGACTAGTGTCGAAAACTCAAAGCCACATGAACTCCGGGTCGGAGACTCCGAAATCGTAGGCCCTCGAACGAGGCATCTCCAAGTTTGCAAGTAATGGCTCCCGAGCCGAGAAATCCTCGATAAGCTCGGGGACTGCCGTCAAATCCTCATCTCCATCGCAATGGCTCCCGAGCCGAAAGATCCTCGATAACTCGGGGACTGTTGCCAATCACCATTCATTAGAAAAACCCGGGGCCGTAAGACCTCGAGCGGGCAGACGGTCTCGTAAGACCTGCATAAGGCAGTAACAGTATCTGTAAGACCTCAAGCAAGGCATGAGCCATACATACACCAAGTATCAAAAAACTGTAAGACCTCAAGGGCACGAAAATTTTGTAAGACGTTGCTAAAGGCATAAACCCAATCTCAAAGATCAGGCTATATATCGAACTTGTAAGACCCTTAAAATGCATACCCTCGATATAGATGCCCAAACTACTTTACACGGGATCAAAAATTGTTCCGGCCAAACACAAATGACTACGGTCATACGGCTGTACCAGCCAAAACTAACGCGACTCGAGGACGCCCGACTGTTGCTACAAAATCACAGGCCTTCAATTACTTCGAATCTACTTCGAAAAGAACCGGTTAAATAGGATACTCTCGACATAGGCAAAAGAGCTTCGACCATGTCGGCTCATAAACATTGGCTTCGAGATACTCAGCCTCCGAGCCAAGCCTCCCGAGGTGCTCGATCATCGCCATATAATGACTCACAATCAAAGTTTTTTATTAAACTGTCGAAGAGTTAGGCAAACACTTTCCAAAAATCCTTATCGAGGGAAAAATAAAGACTACACAAAAGGTCGCATCGACCCAATGCATAAGATCCATTGTCGCCAGCCCACATAAACGATCACCCCGACCCAAAGTGTAAGAGCTCAAACGCCAGCTTACACTAAACGGTCGCATCAACCCAAGGCATAAAAGCCATTGTCGCCAGCCCACACAGATCAAAAACTTGAGGGTCGAATGAGCTTGAGTCGAAACCCGACTTAGAGACTAAACCCAAAACAGTTGATCCAAACATGTCTAAAAACAAAAGCATAAGAGCTCAAATGCCAGCTTACGCTCAAGGCTCGCATCGGCCGTGTACATAAAAACCTACGGGCCAGCCCGTGAGCCTCAGGGCCATATCGCAAATCGAAGGATTCCTATCGACTGAAAGGACCATTTCACTCGACCAAATTCAAGACAGAAAGGGATACAGAAGAAGCAAAGCCATGAGGTTTTCTTTATACACGTATACGAAAAAACGCAATCTCCATCTACAAACATGCTTTGGAAATGCTACATACAGATGGCAAATTCTACGCCTCCCTCCCCCACCCGTGGGCTACGGCCTGCCGGCCTCATCTTCGCTTCCTTCGGTGTCGGACAGAAGTAACAGAGCATCACGCTCGTCCGCCCTCGCTCGCGCCAACTCTTCCAAGAGGATAAAACCCCTAGCACGGATCTCCTCGAGAGTCTTTCTTCGAGACTTGCAACGAGCATATTCCTTGATCCTTCCTTCATGATCAAGGGCCTTTCGCAGCTCAGCTTGAGCATCGACAGCATCCTTCAAATAGATCGCCATCTCCTGGTCAGCCTTAGTTCGGCTCATCACGGCTTCAGCCCCGGCATTAACGATCTCAGCCCTGACCTTCGAAAGCTCGGACTCGAGCTTCGTGATCACGTCTATTTGAACCAAAGCATTGTCACAAGCTAAGCGAAGTTGATCCTCAATGGCGGAGACTTTGCCCAGAGCACCCTCCTCCACTAAAGTCTGAGTGCCCGACCGAGCCTTCAACTCATCATACTCGTGCTTGGTTCGGCCAACTTCGTTCCGAAGGTGCTCTAGGTCCTCCGCCTTTTTCTGCAACTGAAATAAACAAAACACTAGCCTCAGGAGCTAGAAGAAAGAACACACGCTCAGTCGGAACAAAAACTACCTGCTCCTTCAAATAGCTCTCAAAATTCGAGCTCTCATACTGTAAGCATGCTAGCTCGTTTTCCTTTTCTTCACAAAGGCGCCTAAGCAATTTTTCCTCGTCCAAAGCTTTCCGAAGCCTGGGTTCCCGGCAAAGCAGCTCGGACCTAAGCTTATCAAAAGCCTGCAAAAAGAAAACACGATAAGAAAGGGAGGATACGTAATTCGGAAACTTGCGCAAAAACTCACTGCATAGTGAAGCCGCTGGACTTCCTCAAAGGTCGAGCACACATCCGCCAGCCAGGCTTCCCCGGCTCCGAATAAGTTGACCCCAGTCGAGGCTCGATCGCTCGGCACATATGACCCCGGGTTTTGAGCACCCCTCTAAGTATCTCCGACGGAAAAAGAGGACAGCAACAGAGGAGAAACCGCCTTTACGAAATTGAAAACCACGGGCGCAATCGGTTCAATCGACACTTCTACTCCGGTCCCCCGATCCGGGTTCGCCTCACTTTGAGCGCCGTCGCCATGCAAAGGCATCTCTCGCTTATTGTTGTCATTCTTTAGCCCGGAAGCTAGCAACCCTTCCCCCTCACCAAAGGAGCGCGGCCTTGCTTCGGAAGGCTCTCGGATGCCTACTACGGCAAGATTAATACTCGGAAAGGGAAAATGACACTGCAAATGAAGGAGGGGAAAGGAAAAAATAGCACAACACGCACCGTGATGTTTTGCTTCCCATCTGCCCCAGGACAAAGCTCGCCACTTGCGCTCATCACGAGTCGAGTGGGTCGCCAACTTCCGAACCCAACCCGGCAGATCTGGAATGTCACCCGGCGCCCATCAAACCGTTGCAAAAAAAGAAAAGAAGGCACGGTTACGAAACCAACTTCCGCCTTAAGCAAAACTGAGAAGGCACGGAATGTACCACTTACGTGCATAATACCATTCCTCAGGGAATGGCATAAACTGCACGGGGATAACGTCAGCGGTCCGAACTCGGACAAATAGACTCATTCACTCCCAATCTCCTTCTTCCTCATCGTTGACAAGAAAGAGTGTGGTCGATCGGCATCGCAAGGTTAGCAGACTTCGATGGTGAAAGGGCCGATACAGTCTAATAAGATGACTGAGCGTGAATTCAAAACCCCCTTTCTCCGCAAAAAATCTCATCATCAACACTATTCACCAAAATGACGGGCAGATCTGCGCCAAGGTGACTCGATACTTTAAACAGAAGTCGAGCACAATCCTGTCAAGGGGGCCCAGTGTGAAAGGGTACGTGTACACATTCAAGAATCCATCGGCACGATTCGTGATGCCCTCATCCGGGGAAAGTATCTGTAACATTACTTCCTCCCCCCAGTCGCAGTCTTTTCTCACTAACCCAAGATGCTCTTCTTCTATCAAAGAAGTAATCTTCTAGGTATGCTCCCGTTGGTCCCGAATGCCGGAGGCGAAGCTCTCCCCTCTCTGCCCGACAAACCCCGATGTAAGAGTCATGGCAACGGCAAACTCAGAGAACTAAAGCAAGAAGTTGGTGCGAGTACCCTGATGTTGAAATAATGAAAGGCTTAACGCAGGAAAAGAAGGGTAACCACTTAGAAGGATGGGCTCTCCAAGAGAGCGAAAACAACCCTATATATATATATATATGGAAAAAACGGCGACGGTCCGCTTACCCCAAGAAGCCAACTGTGAGGCCCCGTAAAATTGTTGGCTCAAAACCTAGTATCTTGTGGTGTCGAATCCGAATATGTGTTAGGAATGTGTACCATTGGTATTGATCTAAGCTTGTAAAAGTCAAAAGAATCAATTTTTCCAAAAAATGCCATTTTGCGGCCCAGAATGCGGTCGCTGATCTACTATGCGGACCGCATTCCTACCGCAGAGTGAAACAGAAGAGTTGTCAAAATTAATGTTGAAAATGCGGTCTATTATGCGATCGCATAACCAATATGCGGACCGCACAATCGTCGCATAAGTTCCTCAAGGACTTGTGAAGGTCAGTTCTGCAGTGCACAATGCGACGGCATAACAGGAATGCGGACCGCATTCCTGTCGTAGACCCAAACAGAATCATCAGAGTTTTGGGGGCAATTCTGCGGTCCAATCTGCGGACCGCATTTTAGTTCTGCTATCGCAGAACGCGACCGCAGATCTTGCTCGGGCTTCTATTTTCTAAAATTTTATACCCGACCCCCTTTTTAATAAAACACCCCCAGCCCCTCATTTTTAACGATCTTCTGCATAAAATAAGAGGGAGGAAGAGAGGGTCTTGAGTGAGAAAGTCATCTTCTCCAAAATTTGATCCTTCAAAACCATCCGGGCCGGGAAATTTCAAGCTTATCTTCATCCCCCTTTTCTTGCAGGTAGCATCCCTAACCCTTTTCACTGAATTTCTTGTTTAAACTAGGTTGGGGGGGGGGGGAGTCTCATGCATTGGTTTTTGAAAATAGTGGTTGAACTCATACATGCATATCATTCTATAACCTAAAACCTAGTGAGAGTAATTGGGTAGGAGTAAAAGATGGTGCAAAGATGGGTTGGTAACCTAAATAAGTTTGAGTTGAAATTGTGAACTTCTTTTCTAAGTCATACACGTTAACTTGTGCACTAGATTGACGTTGCTAAACCATTTGGTGAATTGGAAATAAAGTTAAAAGGGAATTCGGCTCCGGGTATGTAAGGCTAACTTTAAACTTGTAAAATCGCCTTGTCTGGGTGTTTGAGTGCTTGGTATGTGATTTCTACGTGAATTGTTGGTGAAATTCCTGTGATTGGTATGGTTGAGTGATTGTGGTTGTGCCCTCGCTATATTGATGCAAGTAATTAGAAATAAACCAAGTTTGCGATTGTGAATGTGCTATGTGGTAAGAACTGTGAAACAAGTAATGGAAGGAAATGGGAATTGATGTGATCGGAATAACCGTGGTAGTAACATATGTGGTTTGTCGTGGGAAATTATCGTTGTGACCTATCAATGCATATGAGTAGTGGAATACATGAAAATGGTATTGCTGGCTATGGAAGTTCATGTAAATTGTTGTTGTTGTTCCTTGAGGGTCATTGCTGTTGTTTCTTTAGGATTGTTGTTGTTATTCTTTGTGAATTATTGTTGTTGTTGTGTTGTTTGTGAATTGTGATTGTTCGGTGGGATCGGGTTGCGCGCCGCAACACGAAGAAATAAGGTGTGGGTTGTGGTGATAAGGTGGCCGAGGTAATAAGGTTGGAAAGCGATCGAAATCGCTATTGAAATGAACTATGAACAAATTGTGAAATTATTGATGTGGAAATGTGGAAGGGGAAACAGGAGAGATTGTAAACTTGTTGGTTTGATTGCTCTTTCTTTGTGGATTTGATTGTTATTTCCATTTAAATTACATGCTTGTTTATGGAGGAGAGATTGTATACCTGTTGGCTTAATTGTTCTTTCCTTGTGGATTTGATTGTCGCTTTTATTACTGCTACTTACTTGCTTATGGTTCGAGTTTACTTGGAGCAAAGTTTGTTCATACATACCTGTACAATTCAAATGACTGACGTCCCTTTTGCTGGGGGCGCTACATTCGTGTTATGATTGTAGGTGGATCTGTAGCAGGTATTCCAATCCACCGATCGTAGCTCCCCTTCGTCATCCATCAGCTTTTTTGGTGAGCCCCTTTCCTCTCGGGGCCCTGCGTGGTTCAGGCCACATCGTTTCCGGAGTTTTAGTTGATTTTGTGTAAGGTATAGCCGGAGCCTTGTTACCGGGAAATACTGTATTATCCTGTTGTACTATTAGAGGCTCCGTAGACAGTAGATGTGGGTTAGAAACTTGTGTAGATCCGTGTTTTCATACATTGGTAATGAGTTGGTGATTTCATTACTGTTATGTAAGTATGTATGTGTTTTGTAAATTAAAAAGTGTTCTTAATTAATTATTTGGCAAATTCTTGGAATAATTGAGTAAGGAAAACATGGGGTAACATGTGGGTTAGGAAAGGCATCTAGCTTCGCTTGGCTGGGGCTACCCGGTCGGGCACCGGTCATGTCCCTCGAATTTGGGGCGTGAAACCAACGTAATCATCGCCAGTCCCGAGGTGATACCCGACCTCGCGGACCTCCATAAAAGGAAGTTAGGCTCAAAGAGGCCAACGTACTCATCGCCAGTCCCGAGGTGGTACCCGACCTCAAGGACCTCCATCAAAGGGAAGTCAGGCTCCAGGAAGCCAGCAACATCTTCACTAGTCCCGAGGTGGTACCCGACCTCGAGGACCTCCATAAAAAAGAACTTAGGCTCTAAGGAGCCAACGACATCACCGCAAGTCCCGAGGTGGTACCCAACCTCGAGGACCTCCATCAAAAGGAAGTTAGGCTGCAAGGAAATAAGCATTTAAGCTCCGCCCATATGGGCTTGATCACGGGGTACCACCTAAATTCGGGTAAAAAACTCGTTCTGGATCTACCTGCAACGCCTTAAGGCTATTCACGATAAGATCAAAACAAACTTCCAGATGGCCTGACTCCGGGACCACACTCGAAAACTAAAAGGCAGTCCATGTCCTCAAACCTCTAAGCAAATTCCTCCCCCCCCCCCAGAGATTACCATGGGGTCTAAATGACAAATCCCGGTCATAGGGCTCGAGGAGTTACTTCCATCCAACCCAAAGTAGGGGTCCCGGTGACCCGAGTTTATCGATCCAATCCAGGCTTGGTCCGAGGAAAAGCAAGGGGTTCCACGGAGAACCATGATAATCAATCAAAGGTCAGAGAAATATACTTCCATCTGGGTTCGATATCCACACGGGCCGGTGGAGTCATACATTCGAAATCTCCATAAGCGCAAATAAAAGGAAACATATCAAACACCAGAGACAAAACAGGGGAAACATCTTTGTATTCATGAACACTTGGTTACAAAAGCCCACGAAGGGGTCCATACATATGATTATAAATGCCTAGAAAGGGTCCTTCGATAGAAACAAAAAAGCAAAAAGGCACACGTATAGTAAAAGCCTAGAGCCTAGCCTACTCTCAAAGGTACTTCCTGGGCAGCTGCATCTTCGAGCGACATCTCCTTGGGCATGCACCCTCGGCGGCAGTGTCTTCGACTGCCACCTCCTCTGGGACCTCATCCCGACCCTCTAGAGTAATATCTCCAAGGGCAAAGATGGAAAAGAGGAAAATGAGGAGAGGACGAAGATGAAAGTGAGGCGGAAGAAACAGAGAAAAGAGACATAGCCCGCCGAAGCAAAAGGTTAAAGATTCGGGGGGAACCTACCCTACTTGCACGGCCGCTCCAAGTCCCCCTTCTGGGACACAGTGCCGGGCAAGTTTAACAGCCGGTCATGCCATTTTATCCCTTGAGAAACCCAGGGGATGAAGTGCCATACCAGGCCAGGGTATGAGAGTGAGCAGCGGTGTATAGTCCAAACGCTCTCCCGAGCAGCGGTGTATAGTCCGAACGTTATCCCGAGCAGCAGTGTAAGGGTCCGAACGTCCCCCTGAATCGGAAGATTTCGGCCCCCCTACTTCATCGTCCCGAGCTAACAACAACAATAACAACAAAACGGAGTGATCTCGCTCGGCCAAAGAAAATCCAAGAGATAGGCCGTTGCATGACGGATAGAAATGCCACCATATAATCTTGAGGCCAAGAGCCTCAAACATGATGAACGACAATGGGTAAGGATGGCGAGAAGAGAGGGATGGAAAGATGTCGGAAGGCACTTGGATAAAAAGATGGTATCGGAAGGCCCTCATTTATAGGTGGTGATAGTACGGTCAACAACGCCATCAATGCCTTTGAGAGACGGATCGGCAGGCACAATCAATGCGTTATTGCAAACTGGATTGACGGCGATACTGTTGCTTTGAAGAATGGGAATCGGCTGCGCATTGAATGACGCTAAAAAGACAAGTCCATGGGATGTCCTTGTTATCGATAAGGCTTACGTCACAAGTATGATATCACCAACGTGACGTCATCACGGGAAGTCCGAAGAGTGGGATGTCAAAGTCGTTTCTTATCGCTCCTCTCTAAGAAACGCAGGGACTATCTGTATACAGTGAAATCAAAGGGTCCAATTTCTCGTCATTAAGGCACTCGGAAGCTCACCTCGAAGGCTTGAGGTCGCGGGATCACCTCGAAGGCTCGAGATCGCAGCCGAGTATCTTTCCTCGAGGATCGATGGCACTCGACCCCATGGTAGTAATGATCACGGTAGTGGTGGAAATGGGGAGTTCCCAAGGCACGCAGCTAGGACTGACACAGCCTAGCGGGCTACTCTGAACCCTAATCAGGGCGTCAGTCAGCCGTCCCATCTCCATATCTATGTAATTAATGTATTTTGTACTATGTGGGGATTTCCCTCCTATATAAGGGGAGTCCTTGTCATTTTGTAAGGGTCTGCTGCTTCAGTGACTCCACACGAATATACAAGAACATTCTCTCCTCTTTCTAACATACTCTTTTGATATTATTGCTCTTAATTATTATCTTTGTCATTGTTCATCATTTATTGCTTATCATTGGCCATAAAGAGCTTTCGCTAATTTTATTATAACTGTTATTCATACCCCGATAGTCCACTATCGAGCAACGGAACCGACCTCGAGGTCCCCGAATCGACGAGCTCGAGCCCCCGATTGTTAGCCTCTCGATTTGATTATCACCTTATCTTTAACTCCTATTTAGCTTCTAAGTCTCACATATATAACATCAACTGCTTAACAACTTGCATAAAAATAGATCACGTATTTTTAGAGTCCCATAATCAAATTTAATTGTAATCACCATTTTCGCGGTAAACACTTGCATTCTTACATTTCCGTGATTTCTACATGTTATTATTACTGAATCCATGAACCACATACATACGAGTGATGTTTAGGCATTATTTTTGTCAGTTGTGTATGTCTTAGTCTCTTTAACACTCGCTTGCTCCTAATGTTACATGTTCTGATGTTATTTGAACTCCTTTAAGGTCTATCCAGTTACTGTGTCAACCTTCGAATGCCTATGAACATGTCTATCCCCTTACCCTGAATCCCTATAGTGAATGCCTCACATATGTAACTCTTGTTGCTAGTTGTAGTTTGCTTCTTTACTATTATGTCAACATGATCACTCGATCCCTACACCCCTCTGATGCATGTTTGTAATGACTGTCTCATCATGCTTGAATTGCTATTTCCAAACAAACCTTTGATATAACTGGATCACCTTTTGATTAGAGCATCATGACAATGTTACCTGCTATCTGACATGATTTTACTAGGTATATGTGTTTTAACTTATGACTGTAAGTTCACCTCTTTGCTAATGTGATGTCGTTCCCCTTTCTATGATGCTCTGGTTTATTGATATTAACATTAGGTTAAGTACTTAGCCTACTTCAAGCATGCTCTGACTCATTCTGCACCTATGGCTTTGCCAAACTTGCAAATAAGCTCTGTTATTATTTTGCCTAAAATGTGCTTTCATCATGTTAAACCTATGCATTTAAGTGTCTGCTTGTTGACTCAATATGGTTAAGTCTGTTTAAGTCAATTCCTGTCCCTCAACCTTAGTCTTTTCTTTTCCTTTCTTGCTTAAGTTCTTTGAATCCTATGCTTAGCCGGCTGAAAGCCAAGGCCACTTAGGTCCTGCCCTTTGACCTCTCTAGTGTGAGCACTGCTCGGGGTCCATTTGAGGCCCTTGTGAACTCTGACACGCTAGGACTTGGTCCCTAGTTCCTCCTCTGAATCATCTTTGTTGGCCTACCTAGTGTGAGCACTGTCCTGGGTTCTCGAAGCCCTTGGGCACTCTGACACACTGGGGTCTTGGTTCTATATGCTCAATTCTGTTTTAAAGGCTACGGGTGGAATCATTCAATTCTTGACTGCTTTATGTCTATGAGCATGTAACATTGGTGTTGTGGTAATAAAGGCATGGCCTGTCCAGGTGTATTTGGGCCTGCTGTAGGCTCCCCATAACTATATCTACTCGGTAATTTACAACATTGATTATGGGTCTATAATAATTATTGTAATACATTGTGGGGTATTAGTGAAACTGGGAAAGGGATTTTTTATTTTATACTTGCAACAAGTTGGGTAGAAATTATGCCTATATGTTCGATGATGTGTTATTATATGTCGTGTGTTAGAAATCATGCCTATAGGTACCTTCTTATGATCAGATATCATATGATAGCAATCCTACCTATAGGTTCAATGCTTGGTTCAATTGCGTTCTATTTCTACTTGTTAGAGACCATGCTTAGGGGGACTAGTGTGATTCAATGTGTGTGCAAAATTCTATTTACATGCGGCTCCATCCATAAATTATAGAAATCATGCCTATAGGTATTTTGTCTTTGCTCGAAATGTGTTATTTTCCAGTCATTGTAGAAATCCTGCCTATAGGTTCTTCCTTTTGGTTCAAATATGCTCTATGCCTGCTTGTTAGAAATCATGCCTATAGGATTTTAAAATCAGTTTTACTTATATAGATCATGCCTATAGGACTCTAAAAACATTTTTTAACAATAGAAATCATGCCTATATGGTTCTAAAATCAGTTTTAATTATAGAGATCATGCCTATAGGGTTCTAAAATCAGTTTTAATTATAGAAATCATGCCTATAGGATCTGAATTAGTTAATCAATTGTTCTATTTGTTTCTTTAATAGTCCTCAACGCTGTGTTAACTATCGTCACTAGAAACCATGCCTATAGGACCCGATCGACCAATTCTGAACATAATCCAGTAATCACCACTATTAGTCACTGCATAAAAATGCCTAGATATCATGACTATAGGTTTAAGCTCTTATAATTATAATCAGTAGGCAACTTGTAGGTTTTAGAGGTTATAAACTGCCCGCTCATTAAATCTAGATTCATATAGAGATCGTGCCTATAGTTTTCTGCAATCTCAACTTATTAAAATCAACAACTATCTTTGTTAATCTGGCTTACGTGCATTTGTTGTCTAAATGCGGAGACTAACTTGAGCCCTTACTTGCATATATGTGAAAGTCCTAAACTGTTTTGTATGTCACTTAGTATTTTCCCTTTTGAGCAACCTAAGTTAATGTCTAGAACCACCTTAAAATAAAGGTCCAAATGCCTCCAGGACTATTGGCATGGGATGGGTAGTGCACGCGTAGGATACGACTTAGAACTGACTAGTGCGCTTTAAGTAAACAGCTTAAAGATAGTAATTGGGTAGCAGGAGATGATAGTCTGTGCCCGCTGAATAATATGAGTAACAACGCATCTCGAGGGAGTAACGAAGTATTATTTATGTTGCACGGGGTGATCCTTTAGGCTAAAAAACTTAGGACCCCCCCCCCCTCTCCCTCTTTGTCTTTCAATCGATTATTCATGTTTAGTAATTCCTTGTTTCTTAGATTTGATCACATAGACTAATTCATAAAATTGAGTTCAGCTGGGACCCACAGTTGTTGGCCTCGAAGAGTGCCTAACACCTTTTCTTTGAGGTAATTTTGAGCCCTTACCCGATCTTTGGTGACGCAAACTAGTTAGACAGAGTTATCTGCAAATAGGTGCCCTAACGCACCTTAATCCGTTAGGTGACAACTATCTCTTTTAAAACCCTTCCTTAAAAGATTCGTCACATGTCGAAACCCGATTTCGCAAGAAAAAGGAGCGCGACAGGTTTTTGTCCCAAATGGGTTTTTTGGGAGAGGTTTTTAACGAGGCAACAACTATTTGTGCTACCTAGGGACAATTCAACATTATCTGAGGCTTCCTTACAATCAAACTCGAATACTGGGGGGCATCACCCTCGGATGTTATGTTTTCAAGGAAAATGCTTCGTGTCGACAGGATCTCGATAGGTAAATTTTGTAAAGGGCCAAACGGTCAAATGAACCGTGCCCGTGTAGATTACTCGAGCCCTAATGGAAAAACATGTACGCCTGAATGATCTATTGAAATAAGTACCTTTTCCCTACAAAATGTTCCATGCCTTTGTGAAATTTCTACTTTACAATTTCATTCTTGCGATCTATTGCAGAAACCGGCTCAAGAGCCAATCGTAACTAAAGCTCGAGCAATTAACCCCGTACTTGTGGACTGCTATCCAAAAATCGACATGCTCAAATTACTAAACTTCAAAATTATAAGACCTTAAAAAGGCAATCCTTTATTTTATAGGCCACGGCCACCCCATTCGGGGACTGACACTTCGAACAAGTTCAAAGTATAAGCGAGAAACAAGTTCAAAGGGAAAATCTCAAGTTAAAGGCTATGGCCAAACTAACACGTTCAGAGACATCCGAATTCCGTAATCAAACAGGCCTTCAAATATTTTCATAAAAACGGTTAAAAAGGGCTACCCTCGACAAATTTACATAGGGTTCCGATAACATCAACCCTCGAAAATCTTAAGAGGTACCAAATTATTCAAACTCTCGAACAAACTTATGCTAAGGCATGACAAAGTTATTCGATAACACTGAATCCTAATGGGTATAGATTTATCTTGTGCTAAGGCATAACAAATTTTTATTTGATTAAACTTTTTATTTATCTTGAAAAAGGTAACTACAATTATACTTGATTTTGTGGTTCTAAAAATACGTGATTTATTTTAATACAGGTTGTCAAGCAATAGATTCTAGGTATATGTAAAGAGAATTAGGTGTGCAAACCAATAGGGTCACAAAGTTGGACCTCGAGCTGGCTGGAGTGGGACCTCGTGGTCTAGATGTGGTTAATAACGATGAGCTACTAACAAAGAATCAATGATAATGAGGGCCTTAAAGATTGCCTTTTATGATTAATAATGAGCAATAAATGAGGAACAATGAATGAACAATGTAAAAATAAGCAATAAATGTGTAAGCCAATAGTGTTAGCAAAGAGAGCAGAGAATTTTGTGTTATATTCAATATCTAGGTCTTGTACAAAATTACAAAGGTCCCCTTTATATTGGGGGGGGGGGGGGGGGGGTGAATCCAAATATAGTACATGTCTAATAAACAAAGAATTAATGCTACTAGTACAGCTATATAACGGCTCAGTGCGGATGCGTACTATTCTTGCAGACTATGTCAGTCATCATCGTGTGTCTTCGGGGGTTTCCCGCCTTTCCATGACGACCACCGAATCGTGCCGCTCCGAGATCGACCTTCGATGTGCCCTTAGAGGGGAGCCATTCGGGGTCCGCCCTTAAGTTCCACTTCGAGCCCCTCGAGGTCGGGCATGAACTGGCACAGTAGCTTCAAAGTCAAATTCTCCAATTTTGGCCGCATACAGATAGTCCCCGCATTTCTTAGAATGAAAGGATAAGAAACGATCTTGACCTCGACTGTTTTGAACCTCTTGTGATGGCGTTATGTTGAAGATGCTGGCGCTTGAAACGATATAAACGACCAGTCGGTTCATTCCCCAAAAGCATTAAGCACTCTGCCGGTCCATTTCCCAAAAACATTGAATGCTCCGCCGGTTTGTCTCCCCAAAAGCATTTAATACGCCGTCATTTTCATCGCCATTCCCCTATAAATAAGGGATTTTTGAAGCTAAAGCTTCATTCATTCTTTCTTCAACAATCTTTAGTCCTTCATTTTCTCTGTGTCCTCTTCTGGTCTCTTATTCTTATGGTTCAAACCTGTGACCATAAGGTCATAAGGCAGTAACCTCATCACTTATGCCATGGCTCTCCTTCGAAGCCGCTCTTCGTCTGAGAACGATTATGCTGAGTTGTTGTCATTGTTGGCCCGGCTCGATGAGAGGAGGGCATCAGATTCTTCCCGTATCAGAAGATATGCGGACTGTAAACTGCTGCTCATCTCTCTTAACTTCAACTTGGTGTGGCGCTTCATTCCTTTTGCTTTCCATGGAGTGAGGTGACACTATCTACTAACTTTTGCATCCCACACCGGTACAATGTCTTAACAAGTGGCTTCACAATAGTGCTCACGAGACCCGTACTCGCCAAGTTCTTCACCAAGCCACAATATTTTTTGCTTGTAAAAAGCTTTTGCTCTTTGATAGGCTATAGCCTTTTCTTCCTCTATTTCTTTTTCGTAGGAGATTCTCGAAGGCGACGTCGTAAATATCAAAGTGAAGCCTCCGTAAAAAGGGTTCTCGAGGATGTTGCTCCTAAAGATAGTCTCTCAGAAGTAGATTAGGCCTCGGTCTGTTGTTTTATGCTTCTTCGTTTCTGTGTAAGGGCTCCTCGTGGGCTTTGTAAATCATCTTTTATTAATATAAGAATATTTTCACTTTGCCTTCAATTTTTGTTGAACTCCATTCTGATTTTGTTCGTGAAAACCAGATGTATGACTCTAACGACTGGTCCGAATATCGTATCCGAAACATAACAATAATAAACCCTTGGGTTTTTAACTTAATTAATACGATGCTTCTAGAAGTCCTTTGTTATCCCTCGGACTGAGCTTGGACTGATCTGATACGAATTTAGGTCACCGGGACTTCTGAGCCCGACTTGAGTGAAGGCTGGGTCTCGATTTCTTGAAATAAAACTAGCCCTTTTAGGCCTTGTCGGCAGTCCTCAAGTAAGAATTTTCTCGAACTCAAGTAGCCTTTGGATTCAGCATTTAGGTGAACGTTTTCTTTATTATCAAAAAAAAAGATAGCCCTAAGGCCTTTGCAACTAGTCCTCGAGTGGGAACCTGCTTCGAACTCGGGTAGCCCCGATCTGAGCGAAAGTTGCTCTGAACATAAAAATAAAGACAACCCTAGGGCGTTATAGATAGCCCCTGAGTGAGGACATACTCGAACTCGGGCGGCCTTTGGGCTTACATATTTGGGCGAGCGTCTCCTCGAATTTGAGATAAAGATAGCCTTGGGGTTTTATTAGTAGTCCCTGAGTGAGAAGTGGCTCGAACTCGGGCAGGCCTTGGGCCAAAATAATCGAACGAGCGTTTGCTCGACCTTGAGATAAAGATAGCCATGAGGCTTTATTAATAGTCCCGGAGTGAGAACTGGCTCGAACTCGGGCAGCCCTTAGGCTAAAACAATCGAACGAGCGTTCGCTCGACCTTGAGATAAAGATAGCCCTAATGCTTTATTAATAGTCGCCGGTGAGAACTGGCTCGAACTCGGGCAGCCTTTGGGCCAAAATAATCGAACAAGCGTTTGCTCTACCTTGAGATAAAGCTAGCCCTGAGGCTTTATTAATAGTCCCCGAGTGAGAACTGGCTCGAACTCGGGCAGCCTTTGGGCTAAAATGATCGAACGAGCGTTTGCTCGACCTTGAGATAAAGATAGCTCTGACTCTTTATTAATAGTCCCCGAGTGAGAACTGGCTCAAACTCGGCCCTTAGGCTTAAATAATTGAACGATCATTTGTTCAACCTTGAGATAAAGATAGCCCTGAGGCTTTATTAACAGTCCACGAGTGAGAACTGGCTTGAACTCGGACAGCCCTTGGGCTCTAATAATCAAACGATCGTCTGTTCGATCTTGAGATAAAGATAGCCCTGAGGCTTTATTAACAGTCCCCGAGTGAGAGTTATCTCGAACTCGGGCAGCCCTTGGACTTAAATTATCGAACGATCGTCTGTTCGACCTTGAGATAAAGATAGCCCTAAGGCTTTATTAACAGTCCCCGAGTGAGAACTGGCTCGAACTCGGGCAGCCCTTGGGCTTAAATAATCGAACGATCGTCTGTTCGACCTTGAGATAAAGATAGCCTGAGCCTTATGAACAATCCCCGAGTGAGAACTGGCTCGAACTCGGGCAGCCCTTGGGCTTAAATAATCGAACGATCGTCTGTTCGATCTTGAGATAAAGATAGCCTTGAGGCTTTATTAACAGTCCCCGAGTAAGAACTGGCTCAAACTCGGGCAACCCTTGGGATTAAATAATCAAACGATCGTCTGTTCGATCTTGAGATAAAGATAGCCCTGACGTTTAATTAACAGTCCCCGAGTGAGAGCTGGCTCGAACTCGGGCAGCCCTTGGGCTTAAATAATCGAATGAGCATTCGCTCGGCCTTGACTGTTAATAATTTCCGACAATCCGGTTCCCGATGTCCTCATCCTGACGTCAGTCATCATGATATAAGTGGTTGGAGAGACTGAAGGGTTGCTTTTTTGTACGATTCTCAGAAGCATTAATTGTAGGCGGCCGATGGTCGGCCTTTTGGCTTTCTTAGCACATTCAAACGATCTTTATAAATAGATGAATCCCATGACCTTGTGGATATCATTCTCTTAGTGCTTCCAAAATTTCATTCAGCCCTTTTTAATTTCCTTGAATTCTCCCTTCTCCTTTCCAACAATATTTTCCATCTCCTTGGATTTTCTGCTTTAAAGATGGCTAAAACTTCTAAAACTGTTCCTCAAAAGGAAAAAGCTTCATCGTCCTCTCGAACGACCAAGGGCAAAATGGTAGTTCCTCCTAGTATCGAGGAGTGTATCCCCAGGCCTTGTGATACATCTTCTGACTTCCAGGTCGAAAACCCCTCCTCTGTTCCGGGACGGTGCGAACCCATGTCTCGGTATATCAGTTTAATAACTGAGATCAAGAAAGTGAAAATTGACTGCGATTGGGGGGAGGCGGTGTTAGTAGAGATTCCTTCACGAGGAGAAGACATAACACGTACAAGGCTGGTTTCCTTAGTATGTACACATATCCTTTCACCCTAGGCCCGGTAGAAGCCTCTTCACCATCGATAGATCTAGTGATCCTCGATTTCTGCAGCCAATATCAGGTGACACTTGGACAAATTTATCCATCATTCTGGCGCATTATTTATATGATTAGGCATTTCTCAAGCATGGTTGAAGGGATGCCTTTTACCCTCGACCACCTAATTAGGCTGTATAGCCCCCCGACTTTACCGAGGTGGCCTGATTAAGCTAAAACGTCGATCTCCGAAGGACTTTTTCGCTAGCATCGATGAAGACAAGGACCAAGGGTGGATGAGCCGCTTTGTCCAAGTGAGGACCTCGGACCTGATCCCTGCTGGGAGAATGCCATTCCCCGAGGAATGGAATATGAATCGTAAGTAAACATGTTTCGCTAATCGGATAGCTTTTCTTGACTTTGAATTAACCTTCTTTGGTGATACAGTTGTCGAGTGGTACCCCAGCGCTGTCAATAATCTCTCGGGCTGGGTCCGATGACTTGATTCGATCTGCCCATACGCCGAGCGCATGTGGCGTGATCTGGCTAAGACCCGTCGGGAAGCAAAAAATCACAGTGAGTCATTATTTCTGTTCATATTAGAGCTTCTTAGAGAAGATACCTTTCGCTGATAATCTCGTCCTTTGCGCCTATGCAGGACTAAGAGAGGCCGTCTTGATGAGAGAACCCCTGTCTGGGGAAGCAGATGCCCCGAAACCTGCTAAGGAGAAAAAGAGAAGGAAGAAATCACCACCTGAGTCTTCAAAGCCGAAAAAGGCTAAAATTCAAAAGCCCGAGGCCGATTTAGTGGCCTCAACTCGGGAGGCGACCGAAAGTCTTTGTGCCGAGGGCGAAGAGGGTGATGACTGCCCGCTGGTATTTAGGGGGAAAAGAAATGCTGCTGCCTCGAAATCTACTGAGCCGAAGGTGACTAAGTCGGAGGCTACCGAGGCGGTCCCGACCTGAGATGAGGGGATTGTTTAGGGGAATTCGGGCGAAGTCCCCGAGCCCACCAATGACCTAAATGCATTTGGTACCGAGGGGCACCTGGCTGATGAACCCGAAGGAACCAATAATTAAGCCCCTCAGAGGGGGGAGTGAGCCTTCGTTGAATCAGTCGAGGTGATCAATGTAGATGAGCCTTTGTCGGACCCATCATTCTCTCATGGGAAGATACGGGATGCCCGAGATATGAACATTCCCGTCGAGGGGGCATCCCTCGGAGAGAACAGTATGTTTGAAGGACGTTTTGCTGGGGTCGAGGAAGACCCCGATATTGACGCCTCATTGATCTTTGAGGAATCCGAGAAGCTTTGGCAACAGGTATTCTTGACTTTGACTGCTGTATGTTGAGTTTCGATTCTTGCTTTTCCGGCTCTCTTCTTCTGTGTTTTCAGGCCTTAAAGCTCTCTCACCAAGCCTTTTCCAAGTCACAAGCAGAGTTGGCTAGATGTGAGGACGAATTTAGGAAGCTCCTTTCTGAATTAGACGAACTTAAGGCCCTTTATGCTCAAAAGGAGGGGGAGCTAGGTGACCTTCTAGCACATTTGGAGAGGATGTCTCGAGATCAGGCCGATCTCGATGAGCAGGTAATATGACCTTCTTGGGTTTACTTTTTCGCCCTAGCCAGTTAAATGATAAATGCCTTGCTTTGATTCTTTCAGCTTAAGCGAAAAGATAATCTAATGCGAGAGGAGCTTAACATCAGAGATACTAAAATCCTCGGGCTGAAGCAGCGTGCAGATGAAGTTTCCTCCAATAAATAAGCCCTCCGAGAGAGGCTGATCTCGGTTGAGCATCAACTCTAAGAGGCTTAGGGAAAAAGCCACAAATACAGAGACCTCCATTCTGAGCTAGTTGCTGAGCTATCTACAGCTAAGTCCGAGGCTGCTGAGCTCATGTCCTCATACAGGATAGATGTCGCTGCTGCAAATGCTCGGGCCAGGAAGGTATCCAAAGAGGCCGAGCTTAAACTGTCCCGAGCTTTAGAACAAGCCTGGTTAAAATCTAGGAGACAAGCTCTCGAGGATGTATACGCAGGGGGCATCGATTTGTCTGCTGCGATCGAGAGGGTGAAGGCCCTAGAGGAAAAGTTGGCAACTCTACTTTCCTCCAATGGTAGCTCAGCCAGTGATTCGACCAGCAGCTCTGAGGATGATGAAGACAAAGATGAAGTCCCCGAGGGGGAGGAGGCCATCGATGTTCCAGGAGTCGAAGGCCAGGCCGTTGGAGGCACAATTTCTGGGGAAGCTCCATCTGGTTAAGCAATCCCGGTGGTAGATTAGGTTTTCATTTGTTCCTTTTTTGTGTAAGGGCTCTAGGCGCGAGCCTCGTAAATATGACTTTGTGAAACCTGTTAATATATATATATATATATATATATATATATATATATATATATATATATATA
>NW_017670789.1:326941-389987 GCF_001879085.1 Nicotiana attenuata
TTGTCTTACGTGCATTTGCTGAGTTAGACATTTTGACCTGAAATCAAAGATTCTTGGACAAGAAAAAGTGTGAAGGGTAACTTGTGTTTTCAGAAAACTAGCACCAAAACAATCACTATTATTTTTAGCCCCACGGTGGGCGCCAAACTGTTTACCTTGAAAATGGTAACTACAATTATATTTGATTTTGTGGTTCTAAAAATACGTGATTTATCTTAATACTAGTTGTTAGGCAATGGATGCTGAGTATGAGTAAAGAAAACAAGGAATGCAAACCAAAAAGGGGTCTCTAGGCTGGGCCTCGAGCTAGCTGGAGCAAGGCCTCGAGGTCTAGTCGGGCTAATAGCTACGAACGATCGATGAAGATCAATGATAATGAGGGCCTTACAGATGGCCTCTTGCGGTTAATGATGAGCAATAAATGAAGAACAATAATGAACAATAAAAGAATAAGCAATAAATGTGAAGAACAATAGTGTTAGCAAAGAGAGCAGAGAATCTGTATTGTATTCAATGTGTTATGTAATAATGCGTATCGCCCCTTACAAAATGACAAGGGCCCCCTTTATATAGGAGGGGTGGACGTACATGTCTAATAAATGACGAAGAAAAGCTACTAGTACAGCTGTATAATGGCTCAGTTAGGATTTGTACTGTCCTTTGCAGGCTTTGTCAGTCCTCATCATGTGTCTTCAGATGCCTTCCGCCATTTCATGACGATCATCGATCGTACCGCTCTGAGGTCGACCATAATGAGCCTTCGATGCGCTCCCTCGAGGGATGCACCTCGGGGTCGCACCCCATGCCCTGCTTCGGGCTTCTTTGAGGTTAGGCGTGTAGCGGCATAGTAGCCCCAAAGTTGAACTCCCCAATTTTGGCCGTATACACACTCAAACTACCGAGAGGTATAGAGAGAGTAATTATGTGCAATGATTTTATCATGATCCCAATTATAACAAGTTTGCCCTAAGTTTTAGACCCCGTTAGATACTCACCTAGGTGTAAGTCACTTCCTTAGTGCCTTTTTACCAATTGAGAAAACCCTTGGAAAAATATCGTACTTAGCTTATTTTCATTCTTCATTTGTGTTAAAAGTAGAATAGTAACCAAAACAAAGCATGATTGGAAGTTCAATTAAGAACATCGCACATAGTTAGATTAGATAGAAACCCAATTCCAAACCAATATTAGCTCTCTGTGGAAATCGATCCCGGCCCCTCGGGTAAAAGATGCATCGACCATTCTTGCCATTCTATTGTGGTATAGGGTTGGAACCGATCACTTTTTGGCGCTGTTGTCGGGGAGCTAAACAGTTTTGGCTATCTATCTGACTAGTTTTGTGTCTTGTTTTTCTTTCCTTCTGTTTTACTAACTTGTGTGAGTCAATCAATTCAGGTACAACATGGCACACAATGATCCAATTGGCAATGTTATTCCAGGGGAGGAGGTAGATGATAATGCTGAAGATGAGGTACCTCTAGTACCTCAAGGTCAAAGAAGAGGCTGCCAGGCCAATGACAACATTCCAGACCCTCCCCCGCCTCCCCCACGAGTTGTTCCTCGGGTGCTTCCAAATGAGGGTTACGCAAGTCCAATTGTCCCACCCCGGATCCGGGCGGGAAATTTCCAGATTACAAATGTGATGTTGACTTTATTTGAGCAACAAGGGTACTTCACAGGTGCTCCCCATCAGAATGCATATAAACATCTTAAAGGCTTTGTGGATACCTGTTGGGGAAGCAAACAGACGAATGCATCGGAGGATGCATTGAGATTGAGATTGTTCCCTTTTTCACTTAGAGGGAAAGCTTTGGACTGGCTCGAAAGACTTCCCAACCATTCCATCACTACGTGGGATGAGTTGGCGGACAAGTTTATAGCTAAGTTTTTCTCGCCAGGGAATATGGCGACATTGAGAGATGAGATCTTGGCCTTCAAACAGGAAACTAATGAACCACTTCATGAGATATGGGAGAGATATCGGTATGTGGTGAAAGAATGTCCGAACAATGACATGACCGTAGCAATGATCCAGCAAACATTCTACCATGGCATTAACACGACCAATCAGTGTGTAGTGAACCAGCTAGCAGGGGGAAATTTATGAACACATCTTATGCTAAGGCGTGTGAGATATTGGATGAGATGGCAGATACTTCCTCAGCTTGGCAAAGTCGAGCGAATCTGCCACAGGGTGATCCCACTGTCATTCACCTGCACAAAGAGCTCCACGACCATGGTCAAGCAATAGCGGAGTTGACTACAACAATGAACCAGTTGCCAAAGCTCAACTGCAGCAAGTTCAAGCGCCAAGACAAGTAAATGCTATGGAAGGGGTAAACATGTTGGTCAACAAGAGGCGACAAAGAGGTTAACAAAGTCAAGGAAATCCGGATCAATATGAGCAGGGTAGTAGTGGTTTCAACCAAGATGATGGGTATGATGAGCAAAGTGAAGA
Source organism: Nicotiana attenuata (assembly GCF_001879085.1). Classification (NCBI taxonomy): domain Eukaryota; kingdom Viridiplantae; phylum Streptophyta; class Magnoliopsida; order Solanales; family Solanaceae; genus Nicotiana; species Nicotiana attenuata. Next base: position 329,400 of record NW_017670789.1, read on the forward strand.
AATCCAGTACGTGAACAATTACCAAGGACAAAGGGGTAATGCTCCTAACCAACAACAACAGTGGAGATCCCAAGGAAATAGGGGGAATCAAAACCAACAAGGAAATGGCAACTAGGGGAACAACAATTAGAATTGGGGCAACCCGAACAACCAGGGCAACTGAGTGGCAACAATTGGGGAGGAAACAACAACCAAGGGGGTTGGAACAATGGCAATCAAGGGAATCGAGGGCAAGGCTTTCAAAGGCCTCCGATGTATCAACAACCAAACAACCCGCCTCCATTTCCATCCCAAGGTCCTAGCTCGTCAAACAATGAGATGGGAAGGATTGAGATGATGTTTGAACAAGTGATGAAAAAGAATGCCGACTCTGATGCCCAGTTGGTATCCCATAATACTTCAATCCGAAACTTGGAGGTTCAACTTGGCCAGATTTCGCATATCTTCGAATACTCGCCCTAAGGGGGCTCTACCTAGTGATACGGTAGTAAACCCGAAGGTTGGGAACAATACCGGGCATGCAATGGCGGTGATCACAAGAAGCGGTAGAGGTGGTGAAGTGAATACCTCTAAGCAAAAGGAAGTTGTGAATGATGAGGTTGAAGTGCAAGGTGATGATGTTCCTATAGTTGATGAGCAAGTGAGTGAAGAGAATTTGAATGCTGAAGTGAGAATTGATATTCATGATGATGAGTTGGAGACTCAAAATGACGTGAACCCGTCTAGGGAACACGTAATAGATATACCGGAAACGGTAGTGCCCAAGGCTAAGGCTCCCTTGCCAAGCCTCCTCCACCTTACCCTCAAGGACTTGCGAAGAAAAAGAATGAAAACCAATTTAAGAAGTTTATTGAGATGATGAAAAGCTTGTCGATCAATGTTCCTTTGGTGGAAGATCTTGAGCAAATGCCGGGTTACGCCAAGTTTATGAAGGACTTGGTGACTAAAAAGAGATCTATGGATTGTGAGACCATCAAAATGACTCATCAAGTAAGTGCAATTGTGAACTCGATGGCTCCAAAGCTTGAAGATCCCGGCGCTTTCACCATTCCATGTACCATTGGGAGTGCGGATTTTGCAAAGGCATTGTGTGATTTGGGAGCAAGTATAAATTTGATGCCTTACTCCGTGTTCAAAACTTTGGGTATTGGTCAACCGAGAGCTACTTCAATGAGATTGCAAATGGCGGAAAGAACAATGAAGAGGCCGCTTGGTATTATTAATGATGTTCTTGTCCGGGTGGACAAGTTTATTTTGCCTGCTGATTTAGTGATTCTCGACTGCGAAGTTGACGGTGCCTATAATATTGAGAAGGCCATTCCTAGCAACTGGGAAGGCATTGGTTGATGTGGAAGCAGGGGAGCTCACCTTCCGGGTGGGTGACGAAAAAGTTATCTTTCATGTGTGCAAATCAATGAGGCATCCGAATAGTACTGAAGTTTGCTCTTTTGTGGATCGTGTCACGGAGGTGATAGTTGATGATACTAGTGCCATGATCAATGTAAAGGATCCTTTAGAGGCGGTATTGTTGAACCTTGATGTGAATGAGGATGAAGGTAGGGTGGAGTGTGTCAATGCTTTGCACAGAATGAGTTCTTAGTCTTATGAGCCCCGTAAGCTTTCTTCGGATCTTGAGAACAGAAAGACTCTGCCAACAAAGCCCTCAATTGAGGAACCTCCCATTTTGGAGTTGAAGTCTTTGCCTTCACACCTCAGGTATGAATTCTTGGGTCCTAGTTCAACTTTACCTGTTATTCTTTCTTCTTGTCTTACTAACGTGCTGGTAGATGCCACACTGGAGGTGCTCCAAAGAAGGAAGAAGGCAATTGGATGGACTCTAGCTGATATTCGGGGAATGAGCCCCGCCTTTTGCATGCACAAGATTATACTTGAAGATGATGCCAATCCCTCCGTGGAAAATCAAAGGAGGTTGAACGAGGCTATGCAAGAGGTTGTCAAAAAGGATGTGATCAAGTGGTTAGATGCAGTGGTTGTGTACCCCATCTCGGATAGTTCTTGGACTTCACTGGTGCAATGTGTGCCGAAGAAGGGTTTGTTGACTGTGGTCACCAATGAGCAAAATGAGCTGATTCCCACCAGGATTGTCACCGGATGGAGGGTGTGCATGGACTACCGAAAACTGAATAAAGTGACCCGCAAAGATCATTTTCCATTGCCCTTTCTTGACCAAATGTTGGATAGACTTGCTGGGCGTGCCTTCTACTACTTTCTGGATGGGTACTCAGGTTACAACCAGATTTTGATTGCTCCGGAAGACCAGAAGAAAACCACCTTCACATGCCCGTACGGGACCTTTGCATTTTCACGGATGCCATTCGGTTTGTGTAATGCACCGGCTACCTTCCAGCGGTGTATGATGGCTATCTTTACGGACATGGTGGAGGATTTTTTGGAAGTATTCATGGATGATTTTAGTGTTGTGGGTAACTCCTTTGATGAGTGTTTGAAGAATCTTGAAAAGGTGCTAGCCCGGTGTGAAGAGACAAATCTTGTGCTTAACTGAGAAAAATGCCACTTTATGGTCGAGGAGGGCAAAGGTGGTGCATATAACTCTGTTTGGTGCTCTTGATTTGAAAAATAAAAATGGTGAAATCTTTAGAGTTAATGGGCACGTAGTGAAGCACTATCTTGGCAAGTTTGATGACAGCCACGTGGTGGCAATGATCCATCTTAAATGATTGATGGTAACCGGCATCGTGCCGCGACGTTAAATCGGGCGCTTCTTGGGAAGCAACCCATGTGTTTTTCTTCTTTTTGATTTTCTTCTTAGTGTAGGATTTGTTTTGGACTAACTGGTTGTGAGATGTGTGTAGGAATGTTTGATGCAGTGCAGGACAAAGCTGGAAAAATTTGGCAAAGTATATAGTTGGACCACTGACAGCGATCCAAATTTCGTGATCAGTGGAGGCCAGTTCGTGGAGGCGTAATTTGGTAGCGGACGCGGACCCGAAAAGTCTAAAATGAGACTTCTCTGAAGTTTCATCCACGTCCACGGAGGATTTTTCGCGGTCAGCGGTGCAGTTCCGCAGCCGCGCCCCATTTTCCGCTCTCAACGGAAGTGTTAAACAAGCAGCCCTTTTGTAAGTCAAAAGCACAGACCGCGGTGAAATTTTGCAACCGCGCCAGGTAAGCTCGGTGGGTCCCAGTCTGTTAGTATAAATAGACGGCCAGGAGACCTTTTACCCTTTTCACTCTTTGCCTTCTCAAGCATATTGTTACTGTTCATCTAAGCCCTAATCCGCACACACACCAAATTAGAAGTCCATTCTCATCACTCATTACACAACTGGTAATTTCAACTTCATCATTGTTGTTCAATTTGTACTTGTCTTATATTTTTGTTAGCTTTAATTTCTTCCTCTTTTGTTTTAATTTTAATTAGGGTTCATGAGTGTTATTATTTGATGCTACAATTAGTTAGGGTTAGTGGGTTTGTAATTAGTGATGCCTAGTAGAGATTAGTAAATGTTCTTAATACCGGTTAATGTCTACAAAAAAAGTGAAACCCTAGGATTGCCCAGTTTTGATTTCCCCAGCCACGGACATATTCCCGTGGTCAGCGTTCATGTGCAAAATTTGAGTTTGGAATGTTTTGAATACCGCGGTCAGCGGTGGAAAAGTCCGCTGATAGCGGCCAGCTTTATGCGGCTGCGTTGCATTTTTCGCGATCAGCGGTACCTATGTTCAGAGAAGTACAAAAAATTGGTCCACGGCCGCGGTTGTTTTTCCGCGGTCAGCGGTGCAACTTCCGCGGCCACGCCCAATATTCCGCACTCAGCGGGTCTTTAGAATCAGAGGATGGGTAGTCTGATCCGCATCCCTCTACGGCCGCGGCTCTTTTTCCGCTCTCAGCGGTGTTCATTCCGCGGCCGCCCTTGTTTATCCGCTGTCAGCGGGTCTGAGAGTTTTTTTAAAAAAACACTGTTAGTTGTTCATCTGCTTTTCTTTACTGCTTCTTTTAGCACCAATACTAACGATCTTTCACTGATTGTGTATACAGACAATGGTCAAATCTAGAGGTGGCAATGAGAAACAAAAAGGGAGAGCAGAGTCCTCCCAGGGTAGGGGACGAGGACTAATCAAGTTACCCCTAGCAGTACGACAATCCATTGGGAAAATGCGGAAGGATATCAGAGCTGCAGACAGAGCTGCATCCCACTCCGAGAGAAGTGATTATGTTCCCTATCGGGAAGCCTCAGAGGGTGATTCTGTGCCCACTCATGTACCAGACTTCCCAGGGAGATTTCGATTGAGAGACGTGTCTACACCCCCAGCTTCTCCTACTTATCATGCTTCTTCTGAGTCATCTGATGGCTCGGCGGAGAGTAGTGAGTCCTCAGCATCAGCTTCACATCCAGCTACTTCAGTCTCTTCACCTGGACAGGACCTAATAGATATAGATGTTGAGATCCCTGATGACGGGAGGGGTGGTGACACCCAGACTGGAGGGTTGGCAAGAACAAGAAACCCGGTGGTATGGCAGCAGAGGTTTGTCGGTGAGCAGGCCTACCACAAATTTCAGGAGTGGTGGACTCAGAGGTCACTCATACATGAGCGTCAGTTTATAGAAAGGGATCTTCTGCCCCACAACCCCATTGTGAAGTGGCAATTTAATGATAGAGTGGGGCACTTCACAAGCAAGCTGCTGGATGCCAATGAGCACCTAGTGAAAGAGTTTTATGCCAATGTTGCCCACATCAAAAAGGGCACATTTGTGACCAAGGTGCGGAACTTGAAGATTAAGTTTGATGGGAAGACTCTGAACGATTATGCCAGATTCAATGATGAGGATGAGTCGTTGTACTTAAATAAGGTGGCCATGGATGAGGCGGCCCCCCGTGGTTGGCATAAATACTTGCTCTCCCGGGTACTACTCCAGCATGGTTAACAGCGGGGGTCCCAATCTACATGAACACCCTGAGCTTCGAGGTGAAGGGCTGGGAGACGTTTGTATGCAGCCGATTAGACCCTACTACTCATGACAGTGACATGCCGGTTTCCCGGGCGATTATAGTGGTGGCCATCATGGCGGGGTACCCGATCAATGTCGGGAATATCATGTCCAGGGTGATCACCAGAGTGGTCAACAAGGATGAGAGATCCTACCCTTTCCCGAACTTCCTCACCATGTACCTGGAGGATCAGGAGGTTGAGAAAAGGGGCTTCGATACCAAAGTGAAGCCAAAAAGGCCATTCTCATGGTACAGCTTGCACGGTACGGACAACCCCAAATCCAAGGACAAAGCTACTACTTCCACTGGCCAATCTGAAGAGCCAACAATGGTGGCCACTGATTCTGAGCCTCCCACTGCCATACCATATCCTCCCCCCGGACCATCTACTTTCATGCCTTCCTCAGTGCCCTCCTCATCAGCATACCCTTTGACTGCACATAGGTTTAACCAGACTCTCTCCAGCATCAACAACTGGATGCAGGCAACAACATTAAAGCTATCTGTACTATCCAGCTCAGTGGCAGCCCAGTCAATTCCCGCACAGCCCCAGGTGCCAGCTTCAGTGGAGGAATCTCTCACGGAGCTTCTGGACAACCAGAAGAAGCTCCTAAACAACCAGAAGCTCATCATGGATGCTCTGGCAGTGCAAGGAAAATCAATTAAGGAGCTGAGCAAGCAGACGAAGAAGCTGAAAAAGACTCGGGCCTCAAAGGAGTTAGTGAAGCTGTTGAGAGGAGAGGTGGAAAAGATGAAATCAGCTGGCGACATACCATTGGAGCTATTATTAGAGGACCCAATTCCAGCAGCTCAGGCAGAGCAGGTACCGGAGCAGGAGGCTGATGGAGAGCCTAGGAGGAGACGACTGATTCCCCAGGCTGATGACTTGGAGATTGAGTTGGAGGACCCTGAGGGAGGTGCCTCAGGCCANATTAGCATTGAGGGCAATGTCTAGTTTTTAGTTTGGGGGTGGTCTTATTTGATGATTTGATAATTGGATTGTAATTATGATACTGATTTTTCTTTATTGTTATTTTGCACTTTTGGTATGTATATAACTTTACCATTTATTTTTCACTTTTCGTTATTTTTCAATTTCGGTATGTATATAAAGTTACTTTTCCATGTATATATTCATTCCCTTTTATGTATATTCGTCTCAATCCCCTATTGTACATATTCAGTTTACTTTCCCTATTTTACTTCATAACTTCTTTTGCAATTTTCCTTAATAGCATAGCTTCTTATTTCATTTAGTAGCTTCTTTTTCAGTTCGTAGCTTCTTATTTTTACAAGTTTTCGTAATCAATAAGCCTTTCATTTTCTTAATGCCACGGTTCTTTCCAAAGGTGGAGTTTGTGTGAACCGGGTGGCTCTTCCCGATGATGGATGGCATGACAACCTTCTTAAGGGTTTGAGTATGTTTTCTTTTCGTTTTTGTGTAAATAGTAGCTAGTGAACAATAGTTCCTCAGGCAAAGCTTCACTTGGGCCTAACATATTTACCTTTGACTTTATGGTTAAAAATAAATTGATGTGTAGAGGATGGTGATAGTTGTGACCTTTAGACTCTTGTGTTGACTAAACAATCATCCAGTGGTTTTTTAGAGACTATTTGTGCTGCTCAAATCTTAGCTAAGGTTGTTTTGGGCCCTCGACTATGTCTCTTTAGCAATCCAATAGCTTGTGAGGTGAGGTATTGATTTGCAAGTCCAAGTCATGTGCCAATAAGTCTAGAACTTGCCTTGAATGTTTGTCTAGGCGAAATCCTAAGTATAGCTCGACTTGAGAAGTGATTATAGGCTCTCCTTGATCCAAATTGAGACTTGAAAACATCCATAGCCCACCAAAAATGATATCCCTAGTCAACCCCGTTGAGCCATAGCCCTTGTTCTTTCAGTAACCATGATACAAGCCTTTATCCGTTCTAAAATGATCCTCTCTTGGCACCCGATCTTTCCTTAGCGCAATTGGCAAAAGTATAAGTTTGGGGAAGAGACGAGGAATGCAAAAGTGATAAAAGGTACAAAAGGAAGAAAAGGGAAGGCAAAAGAAAAAGAAAGAAAAGCCAAAAAGTCAATAAAAGGGAAGATAAAAGGCTTGGAATGATTAGAAAGGAGAAAAAGGATTGACATGATCAAGAAAGAGTGACAGTGTGTCTCTCTAGTCCCCTAGGGAAGAAGTAAATGACTCAAAGAGTCAAGAAAATGTGAGCCAAAATGAAGAAAATGAAGTGCTTAAGGAAATATGAAACCTTCATAGACCAATATATCCTACCTTGAACCAAAAGCCTTCATTACATTCCCGCAAAAGCCCTATATGATCTTGAGTTGAGTGAGCTTATATTAGTGGTGACTCACATAAGGGGCAAGCTTATGGTACTTAAAGCCGGACTTGTGACCTTCATTTGAGAGAGATGAGTGTATTTTCCACAATCCTCATTCTGATTGCTACAATCTAAAATTGAGGTTGCATATAGAGAGTCGAGGAGTATGAGTTTGGATTCCACAATGATCAATGTAGTAGAAAGAGTTTCCTTGATGAGTTGAGTCAATTCTTAATGCTTTTGTGTTGCACTCAAGCCATGGTGCTAAAAAGGTTGTGTATTGTTAATAACGCATTTGAGTTGAGGGTAATTGTTAGTCCCTATTGATACTTGATGAGGTTACTTTAGAACAGCTGAAATTTTCCTTTCTTTTACCTTGAGGAGGTGGGAATTACTTTGTTTGCTTGAGGACAAGCAAAAGCTTAAGTTTGGGGGAGTTGATAACCAGGGATTCTAGCCTATTTTATGCTTCATTTTGCTTAGGTTTTAGATTAAAAGTGTGTAATATTCCTGAAAGCTAACTTATTGTGCTTGTTTGTAGTGTTTGGTCAAAAAGAGACAAGAAAGTCATAACCAGCTCATAAAGGAGTGAAACCTGCACAAATTCAAAGCTGAGTCAAAGGCGCTGACAGCGAAGAAATAGAGCGGACACGGAGGGTTCACCGCTGAGGCGGTCTTAACTACGCTCTCAGCGGTAGTAAGGTTCAGAGAGTCACTTTTTGGGCTTAACAGTCACCGATGTGCGCGGTGAAATTGCGCGGCAGCGGAATCATCGAACGCGGCCGCGGTCCAAAACTCCCCCTCAGCGGAATTGAGAATCAGAGGACAATAGATTGGAGCTCAAATTTAAAAGCGCGGTCCACGAACATATTTCGCGGCCGCGGTTGAAGATAGAGCTGAGGCGGTGGCTTTTTCGCTCCCAGCGGAATCAAATCCAGATCCAGCTCAGAAGAGAAGAACCGCGGTCCACGCTTGCTTTTGCGCGGCCACGGATGTCCAAGCTCTGAGGCGAACAGTTTTTCGCTGTCAGCAGAATCTCCGTAGGGGCAATTTTGTCCAAAAATTTTAGCTGTGTATAAATAGTTCTTTTTCAGATTTTTAGGGTATCTGTTGTTAGAGGAACACATGAACAGCAACTTTTTGCTCTTTTGAGTAATTTTAGAGTTTTGTTAACCATTAATCTTACATTCTACTCTTGTAATTACTTCTTATGGGTTATATTTCATCTCAATCTTTGATTTATTCTTTGATTATGACTAGCTAAACCCATTAGCTAGGGTTGTGGCCCAACCCAAGCGTGGGTATTTAATGGGTCTTCAATTTTAGGACTTAAATGTTTATGGGTTAATGATATTTAGCTTGATTCATGCTTTAATTGTTGAATTGGTAGTTGCAAATACTAATTTGTGCCTTTTTTATTTAGGCTCTTCTTGAGAAAGAGAGACTAAGTCCAGGAAATTCAGGCTAACAAGGAATTGGGGTGCATTCAAGAGATTGATAGCCCCAATTAAAGGGTTAAACCTAGAGATAGTAATACCCGACTTGAGCCAATTTTGCTTGCATTGTTTGAACACCCAATTGGGCTTGAGAAAGCCGATTAGGGCAAATTCACTCAAACTACCGGGAGGTATAGAGTGAGTAATTACGTGCAATGGTTATATCATGATCCCAATTATAACATGTTTGCCCTAAGTTTTTGACCCCGTTAGATACTCACCTAGGTGTAAGTCACTTCCCTAGTGCCTTTTTACCAATTGAGAAAACCCTTGCAAAAATATCGTACTTAGCTTATTTTAATTCTTCATTAGTGTTAAAAGTAGAATAGTAACCAAAATAAAGCATGATTGGAAGTGCAATTAAGAACATCACACATAGCTAGATTATATAGAAACCCAATTCCAAACCAATATTAGCTCTATGTGGTAATCGATCCCGACCCCTCGGGTAAAACCTGCATCGACCACTCTTGCCATTCTATAGTGGTATAGGGTTGGAACCGATCACGTGCATCAGATCAAGTCATGGAACAGGTTTGGATAATGCCATAAGTGGATGAATACTATATTCAAGAAGAATTACTCAACCACTTAGCTCAAAGAACACCACATCAGATGGAATTGTTGAAAAGAAGAAAAGGACTCCTGAAAATTGGGCACAGTCAATTTTAATTGATAAAGGGCTGGCGAACATCTTGACCAAAGCCGCTGACTCAATTGAGGATATCTGGGTACAATTGTTGTGTTCTCAACAATGGGAAGAGTCAGTTTTGAAAATCTAATGGTGGAAGAGATGGAGGAATCCTCCTGATGTACTCATCTCAAAAGAGAACAGAATACTAATCAAGGTAGAGAACGCCCATTGATTCCAGCAAGGAATCGGGTCCCGCATCTACCACAACAGAAGATGAAAAATGAGCTGTTGGAAAGAGGGTTTTTGCATAGAGACATCACTGAATCACTTCTGTATCTCATTGCAAGTAGACTAGACATCGTGGTCAGAGTTGGGTTCTGTGCAAGGTCTCAATCAAATCCAAAGGATTCTCATCTGAAGGCTGGTGTAAGAATTTTGAGATATCCTAGAGGAACACAGGACTTGGTTCTCTACTGTCCTCCAAGTAATGGATAGGAAAAGCTCGCCTGAAATGGGACATTCTCTGAGTTCCCATCTTGTCTCATAAGGCTCAAGGAAGCAAAATTCAATGACACTCATAACAGCTGAAGAAGAATATGTATAATCAGCATCCTGTTGTGGTCAAGTGTTGTGGACCAAGCAACAAATTGGAAGAACTTGAGTCCAACTCAAGAGGGCCAAATACAGTGACTGCTGAAGATCAAGTTGCAGACATCTTCACCAAAATCCCTGGGAAGAAAGCATTATGAGAAAGATCGCCTAGCACTGGGGGATGATAAAACCCAACTGAGAACCTAGTTCCTCATTATTGGTTATGAAAGTCATAGTTAGGTAAATCCTAGCTAAAGTATTTTTTGGCTAAGTCTAACTCACCTCTGTACCGTTACAGGTAGACACGCATGATGACTACAGAAGTAGATGCTGTAGTGCATGATGAATAAGGGGATAAAACTCACTTGCCAGACCTATCAGGGAACCTAGTTCTCTGATGCAGGTTAGTAGCTTCTTTTTTCTTCCATACACAATTTAAAACGGACAAACAATGCCACATCATATTAGCATGACAATCTCTTTAAAGACGTGTCTCTTCAGCCAATACGTCACAGCCCAAACGTCACTCCTTTTTCTAAATGATACATCTCCCAAGCAAAAGGGTGTCGTCGTTTCAGAACCGGTCCCTCATCATAATTAAATCAATATCACAACCCTTTCTCTTCCAAACTCAAAATTCCTTGTTTGACTTCTCTCTTCTTAAATCCACAATCCCTCGAGAATAATCTCATCATGTCTGAAAATCAAGCAACCTTCAGTGTGCCCGACGACACTATGATTGAGTCCTCACCAGTTAGTATTTCAGCGATGAACTCCTTTCCCAACACAATCACTAGTCCAAACCCTAAAGAAGAGTCTCCTCCACACTCCACTCTCTCTCCTACCCATTCCGAGTCCACTCCTCATTTGAGCAAGTCTGAGAATTTGTGTCCTCCTCCAGTCTCACCAATCAAACAGAGTCAACAGGGTGAGCAGGGTAAACAAGGGAACTGCATTCAGGAACCTTCAACTCTATCCATGGTTGAGCACTTGAGTGAAAATCTGGTGATTAGTCATGAAGAGATTTAGACCACCATGACGAGTTGTGACTCTGTAGGTATCACTCTTTAGTATGTTGAAATTGCCATGGAACCACAAGAAAAGGAAGGAATAGAGAATACGTTTTCCATTGCATCAGAAGGGGTCACTGTAGAGGAATGTGTAGGAGGGTCTGAGCCTCAGAGGGAAGAGACCAATCCATCAGAAGAAAATGGAGAAATCGTGCCATTTGAACAACAGGCACAAGATGATACTATTAGGGTCCCAAATGATGAACCTGATCCCTCCGTGGAGGATCCAGGTCAGGAGTCATCTCCCCAGGTCAGTATTGATCCTGCTCCCTCTCTCCACTTCGATGCTGAGCCTTTGAATTGTGGTGCCTGAGACGAATCTTGACAGTGAAGAAGACGCAGATGATTTGGTTTACGCTATTTTAATCAGGGCTTGGACTAAGCCAGTGGTAACTTCAGAGCCACCTCTTAAGCGACCTACTACACGGTAATAGCAAAAGGAGGCTCTAGAGTTTGCTCTCAAGAAGAGTAAAAGGAGTCGGCGAAGGAGAAGATTGGTCAAAGATGGGTAAGTTGTACAAGGATAGGATGTTCCTGTAGTGGATGTGGATGAGGAAACCAAAGAGGAACCTAGTTCCCTGACCGGCAAGTCTTCAAGGAAGAAGCACTCTCTCTCTCAACCCGAAAAGGCACACCTCTAAGGGTGCTGAGAGTTCTTCTAGAAGGGTTGTTGCTGGTTCCAGTGAAAAGTTGGTAAAATATTCTGGTGACAAGACAGTGAAGGAGCGTGGTGACAAGTCTGATGAGGAAGAAGTGGAAAAATCTGGTGAACATATACAGAACAAGTCAGTAGAGAAGGAAAAGTCTGTTGGCAAGTTAGTAAAAAGAAAGAGGGGTGATGATGATGAGGAACCTGGTTCCGTCAAGAAAGGAAAAGTGAGTCGATCTCTGAGGTCTGAGAAAAAGAAGTTGGGGAATCAGAAAGTGTTGTGGGGCCGCAGGTTTGCCTCTGACATTCTAGAGAGTGCTGGGATGAGATAATTAGTGGATATTTGTGATTCTCAACAGTAGACCAATCTGTTTACAAGTGATGCTCCTATAGTGTATGAGGACGAGGTGCGGAGTTTCTACACCAGCCTCTTCACAGTAGATGGTGATCAAATCTGTGTGTTGGTAAATGGGGTAGGCATAGTGATGGACTTTGCCTTATTAGGGTCGATTCTGGGTATTCCTAACGAAGGAGTGTCATCTGTTCAGGGTGCCTACACATCAAACTTCAGAAATGCCATTGTCAAGGACAAGGCAGTACATCATGGGGAACAAGTGCATAAGAAGGCACTCCTTCCAGTTTATCAGCTGCTCTTTGAGATGGTTAACAAAGTGTTGCTACCTCGCGGTGAAAAAAGATCCGTTGGCATGCAAAACTGACCTATTCCTTATGGAAACCTTGGATAATTTCTCCTCCATCAATTTTTCTGCCATAATGATTGAGCATATGCAAAAGGTAGAACACCTTAAAGATGGGAATCATGGACTGCCTTATGGGTTCCTTCTCACAAAGGTCTTTGAGTATTTCAAAGTACCTCTGGGACAGGCCAAAGTGGGCACCAACCATATTCTTTAAAAAATTGGGTCTACATTACCGACCAAAGTTGATCGGTAATCAAAAAGTTTCTTTGACTAAGCAAGTCTGACTAGCTCGGTTAACTTTTTGACCAATTTACCGGCCAACTTTTGCCGGTATGTAATTTTAAAAAAAATGTAAAATATTTTTTTTGTAGTTTCCGTCCATGTTGGACGGTTTTTTGGTCGCTTTTTTTGACCGGTCAATGTTGGTCGGTACGGCTTGGTCGGTTTTTAGCGAATTTCTAGTAGTGTTAAATATACAAAAATATTCCTCTATGCCATTTAATTTATGTCTCCAGACAAGACATGAAATTGTATTGTTAATGAATGCACCAGTAACACATCTGTTTGAGCAAATAAATGCTAAACCAATTAATGATAAGTTAGAAGGGTGAATCTTAGTTGAACTTAATAAATTCTAGATATAATAAAACGGCGTTTCAGCGTGATGCGTGGGGCTTTAGAGCATTAAGTAGTAGACTTAATTTCCTGTGATTGATGATAGTATAAATGAGCAATAAATGTATGCAATGACAAAGACTGTAATGGGAAAAGAACTTTCACCCAATGATTGTATGATTAGGATATTCCTTTACTCTGATGGTGACGTGGTGATACGAGAGATTCAAAATGTATATGGGATCTTGAGATTTATGGATAAAGATTGAACAACATGTGTTTGAATATATGAATAAGACAACTTTTCGTATATTCCTCTTTCAACTTTTACAATGTGTTCTCTTTTGTCAGTTACTGTGTCGTGGTTGACCCCATCCTATGTCTTGCTTATCCGTTACCGTGGTTACCAAATTTGGACCTACACAACATCAATTTCAAAATATTGGCTCGTTTTTTTCCTCATCAATGATATTCATTTTCTGCTCAGAAAAATGTTAAGCAAAATTTTTATGTTACTTATTATAAGTGGTTTGGTATGTGAGAGAATTATTATTATTTCACGCATCGTATCTCCTGCATCGGGGCTCGGTAGATGGGAGGAGTATGTTGGTAATAAAAACTTACCTGCATCGAAGTTGGGCAGGAGGATCGTCACTATTAGCTAGCCAATATTGGCTACTCGGGAAAAATACACAAATAATTGTTTTAGGGCTGCTATTTAGGAATTAACTCGTATTTATTTTATTCTAAATATTTTAATTTCAGGACAATTGAGGACATTGTGTTCCGAAAATTTGAACTGAAAAATTAAAATTCAGAATACATTAACTAATTCCCAAAAAACAACTATGTAGAGTGGCTACCTAGTGTCATTTCTACTTGCTTACGCAGGCTATCCTATATAGGTTACATTTCTATTGTATGTGGGTCATTTGGTATATATTTTGGAGGCCAACATTAAAAGATTGACAGCGGATTGTTGTGCATTTGTTACTTTCTTTGGCATTCGGTAAGTAATAAAAATGACAGTTGTCATGTGTCTTGCTCCAGCTTATACCAAGAAAAAGATGGTATAGAATAATAATATAATATGGCAGGAGTAGTAATTGTTGCTACACCATTTGAACATTCAATTAACATTGGTCCCCAACTTAAGGTGAGAAGAAAATACAATTATATATCAAATATGGTATTTTTAATAAAACCCAACCAAAACGAGGATTGTAATTCACGTCTTATTTAATAATTCATGTGGTGTATATTGATTTATTCTTATATTGTAATGTAAAAAAGTATTATCTTGTTATCGGCCAAAAAAATCGTAAAAAGTATTAGTTTTCGAGCAGCTTAGGTGTCGATTGACTGGCGCGTTGACAAAATAGTCTTGTTATAAGATATCGCATAAAATATTGCAATGTTCGGTTGATCAGATAACTAACACAATGTTTAGTTGGCAGCATAATAAGAAGCGTTTCGAGACAAATTGCTTATAAAGTGATAATCCCGACATTATATTTTGTATATTATTATTCATCGCATAACAAATTCTTATGTTATTATAATAATAATAATAATAATAATAATAATAATAATAATAATATATTATAAACTAATATATAACAAGACAAACAACTCTTGCTTATAATCCCGCAAAACTAATATATAAACTAATTAAATAAGGTTTACGGTAACCATATAGATTAACTGAAAATATATGGTAAATGAACAAAACTGAATGGACACCAATCATCTGCTATAAACACCATACAACCTGGTATTAAATTAGTCAACAACACAAGAAACACTATCAGGAGACGAGTCACTTACTTTTTCATATCCGAAAGGTAGGCCTAATTGACCAAAGTCATCAATATTTTTTATGCTTAAATTCAATGGGAAGAAAGAAAGTGAATCGCCTTACTTGATCAACAACAATGTCGGCTATTCAAATTTGTGAAATAATAAATTCAAGTGATCAAATACATTAATCACCTAGCTACCACAACTAAAGCCTGACAAACATAATAGAATAATACCATGTGAAGCTTTTGCACTACGGTGCCAATATTAAAATTTGCCAGTCATAAATTTCCTTGCATCAACTACTGTCTATGCCCTAAATGCCATATCACTAATAATGGCATAAACAAGCCCTTTTTCTTTCCTTAAAAAGATTTTTTTTTTAAATATTCTTTGAATGGAAAAATGAAATATTTACATAATGGCAATTTTTTTTTTTTTTCAAAATGAAAACTACACGAAATTAAATTGCCAACAGCTATTCTTTGGGTAACAAATATGGGGCTGAATTCGGGTGACCCGAATTCATAATTTCTGTAATCACAAGGTTTCTAGCCCTATTGATGGTCATGAAGCACAAGTACAAATGTTCTTCTAATTCATCCAATTGCTCCACAAAGCTTGCATAATTCTTCTTTAGCTGGCGCGCCACTTCCCCACTGGCTTGAAGTTGAAGCTGAACAGGATCTCCACCTCGCTCTAGCCAAAATCGAACTATGGCTTGTAAATCTTCTAATTCATCAGTTAGCCGACCCACTAGCCGGCTTATAGTATCCAAGTCTCTAATTAATATATAGGTCCCTTTTGCAGCTATGTCAAGCTGAGCTGACCAGCTTGCCAGCTTCTTAGTCGACGCGAACTGGAATGAAGCTGCCATTACAATAGGAGCCGCTACTAGCAAGGCAAGTGCATGTGTGGCGACAATTATTGTAAGCGAGACTGTTAAAGCTACAAGAAATACGGCTGAGCCGCGTTTGAGTTTGTTCATTAGTCGTAGTTTGGCTCTGGTCTTGTCTCGCCTAAGCTCAAGTCGTTTTAACAATCGAGAACAATCAGTTTGAACGGCTTGAAATTGAATCGATGAAGATGCAGATGAAACAAATGGGTTAAGAGAGTTACAGAATTTAGTTAACCGGGTCAGGAGCTTGGGCATGGGGTCCACATGCGAATATGGTGTTTTCTGGAGAGAGTCTAAGGTGAATTTAAGTGATTTATATTTGGATCGTGTACTTTCTACTTTTTTTAGCAATACACTGCAGAGTAATGAGGCTTCAGCAGTTTGTGAAAAATACTCGGATAGTAGAGAGTAAGTTTGTGGGTGGGTTTGGATCAAAGCCAGGATCCGAGTAACTGTTGGTTGATCCGGATCCAAAAGATGCTCCACGAAAATCCGGTAAGAGGGAAGCCTAGCAGCTGAAGTTGACCCGACAATTTTGGTAGGTGAAGAAATTTTTTCACCTAAAGCAAGAACACGTGTCCAGAAGTCAGCGTAGGATTCGGTTCTAAAGGCATGGGCATACTCCTCTCGGAGGTCCAATTCCACGTGGGCTGGTTTCTCGCTTTGAGCCTCTGCATGCAAACACAAAGATTTGATTACAGCTTGTTGATGTGTTTTCATTTGAAATTGAGAAAAAAGTGACAAAATAGATAATGGAAAAGAACTCGGGCGAAGTGCAACAATAACACTTTTAAGTCTATTATTTAAAATATTTATAATTTATAATATATTTAAAAATTAGTTAATTTACCATAAATTCAAGACTAAGTATCTTAAATTTTTGTATCCTTAATTTTTTAGGTGCAAATTGGATTTTAGGACTTAGTGTCCTAAACTTTTTAGTTGCTAATTTGAAATTCAAGACTAAATATTCTGAATTTTTAAACTGCTAATTTAAAATTTAGGATATAAAATTTGAATTTCTGTAATTTTCGAACTTTAGGACACGATGTACTGAAGTTTGAACTTTGAGGTGTAAACTTCAGAACGTCATATTCTGAAGTTTGAGTAAATTGGATAATCTTTAAACACATTCAAACTATGAAGAAATTTTAAATAGCATACTTAAAAGTGGCTAAATGGTGTTATTTCCACAAAGAATGCACTACTACTCTAACCATATGGGCTATGTCCGTACTTTTAGATTCATCATGCTCAATCTTAGCCCAAAATAAGAGGAAAAGTATGGGCCTTCGGTTCTTTAAGCCCATTAAAATTATTAAGGGTCCATAACAAACCCAAATCGGATTGGATTTCCAATTAAAAATTGACTCTTTTTCTAACAATCAATTTCTATGACAAAGTTAACAGGAGAGCAAGAAGACACTATTATGAGGGTGTTTGGCTAAGCTTATAAGCTGATTAAATTGGCTTATAAGCACTTTTTGGCTTATCTACGCGTTTGGTAAAAGTAAAAGTGTTTATAAGTTAAGTGCTTATAAGCCAAAAATAAGCCAAAAGCCATAAGTTGGTCTCCCCCAACTTATCAAATTTCAGCTTATAAGCACTTTAGGTTTGACCAAAATAGTTACTATTCTATCCCTAAAATACTTCTTTTTAGAACAAAACTCTTCGTATACCCAATTCTTCAGCTGCTTATTATTAATTTCAGCACTTTTATCCAAACACGTAACTGCTTATTTTTTAAATCAATTTCAGCACTTAAAAGTGATTTTCAGCATCTAATGCTTATCAGCAACTCTAAATCAGCTAAGCCAAACGGGCTCTATATACCATTTGTCGGGAAATTCAAACTATCCCACGAAAACTCAATTCCAAACTCGATTAGTTGAAACGTTACTCAAATTTGTGGAATGAAATAGCTAATGAGTTATGAGCAGGAAAAACCTCAACTAGAAACTCAATTCCAGATTAATGATTGTACTGACACAAGACACGTGCTTTTCGACAGATACTCCCAAGAGACCAGAAAGTAAAAATTATCGGATGAGTTGTTGGCTACTATTTTTACTTGTTATTCTTTAAGAAATAATTAATAGAATTATAACTTTAGTATATATCACCCCTAATTATAATATGTTGGAACATAAATTAAAAATAATTGACAGTACTTAATAATAAGATAAAATAGGAGAATCGCAACCCTGCCTCGACCATTGATTTTCTCTTTCTTCAGCAAAATTCATTAGTATAATCGTCGTATTTTTATACTCGATATTTGCAAAGTTGTTAACGAGCTTTGTTTTCACATGTGTTTTTTTTAATGTGTATGTTTTCTCCACTACACGACAAATACATGTGCAACAGATCAAATTTTGGATTTTATGAATATATAACATCAATCGATTTCGTGAGATTAAATTCACAGACAAAACTGGCTGAAAAAATTCAATAAAACGGAATTAACAAAAGAAACTTACCGTTCCATGCAAAGTATTTTCTCAAAGCTGGACGAAATTTTATCTTCATTCTTCTTCTTAATCCCTGCAATAGAAAACCCAAAGGAGGAGTCTTTACAAGTAACTATTCAAAGATGAAATATTTAACTGTTTCAAAGGGAGAAGGAGAGAGGAGAGCATACGTTTGAGGCACTTCTTATAATTGATTAAATGCTAGCTAAGAGATAGTATATATGTTTTGTTTTTGCTTTGAAGACAAGAAAAAATATTTCTGTACGCTTAAGATGTTATTACTAAGGGGGCCTTGCACTGCAAGGGATTAAATTCACTGCCCACAAAATTTCTAACATTTTCATTTCTCTGATATGTCTTAGAAGGCAACTCGCTAAGCTATAGAGCGCCCCTAGAATATCAACCACACAATTATATATGTTGGACACTGTTTTTAATGATATATATTAACTAGGAACTATTTTATTGTATAATTAGGAATAGAAACAAAAGAACTTGAGAGGAGTTTAAGGAAGAGACAATGTTTAATTTTTGAGTGTCTTTACAGAGGAGGAGTGCATAATAGTATCTACTTTAATTGTACTTATGGGCTCAAAATAATTTTTCCAAAAGGTGACTCAATTTAGACAAATTACCACATTTGTCGTTCCGCCCAATTCAGCTATATTTGTTTTGCTGTAGATATGAGCTTGAAAAGAGATCTAAAAATAGTGGTTGCAACTTCAAAGGCAAGCCTAATTAAGGGTATAATCATATATTGGACGCTGATGACACGATGTTCGCATATAACCTGCCCTGCTGCTTTGGGACCAAATGGATTATATTTGTACTAGGAGACATGATGATCATGATCAGATTGATTTTATCTAATTTTTGTGATAGACAATAAGTTTTGACTATGTATATGTTGGGCTGAAGGACTCATCCAATACGAGTCCCAATAGTTAGCTTCTGATTAGCTTCTGATTTTATTATTTTGGGCCTAATTTTGTATAGAACCCGGGCCCAGTTTGTTTTGTAATAAGTCATGTTTGACTATAACATGAGCTGAATTTTCTAGAAAGACACAGAAGAAAGCATAATAAAAATATCTTTCTCTTTTCTATATTTTCTCTCTCCCGTTTAGGGTTTCCTTCTCACTTAAGATTTCTCCGATTGACTCCGATAATGGAGTCTAACATGGTATTAGAGCACTTCAATCGATCCGCATCACTCAGAGCTTTCGTCCGATGGTAACCATCAAGTTTGGTTCGCTAGTTTCATTCAGATCAAAGAGTCTCCTGTCAGAATCTTCTGGAAACGTTTCTAAGCTCTTCGTCTCTTTCCCATTATTAGAAGACCTTAGCTTCTTCAGGTGTGCGAAGAAGGAGGGTAAAAACTCTGTTCTCTTATCTGCATGTGAAAACCTAAGTGAAATTAGGGCATTTTTGTTCTACTTGTG
Source organism: Nicotiana attenuata (assembly GCF_001879085.1). Classification (NCBI taxonomy): domain Eukaryota; kingdom Viridiplantae; phylum Streptophyta; class Magnoliopsida; order Solanales; family Solanaceae; genus Nicotiana; species Nicotiana attenuata. The sequence goes on from NW_017670789.1 coordinate 349,064, forward strand.
AAATTTGGGATCTGGACTGCTTCTGTGTTTTTCTACATTGTTAGTCTGGAAATTTATTTTGTGTGTGAATATGGAAGTCCTTCGTCTACTACTGAAGGTTTTGTCGAGATCATTGTGGACTCGTCTCACCCGTTCTATGTTCTTCCCTTTGATAGTCCTGGAAGTCAATTAGTTTCCATACCGTTTAATGGAATCGGTTTTGTACATTGGCGCAATAGTATGCTTACTTCCTTATCTCCCAAAAATAAATTAGGAATAGTGACTGGTAAAGTAGCTCAGCCTCTACCTAATTTTCCCTATTATCCCTTCTGGGAACGATGTAATCATATGGTGAAAGCTTGGATCACCAATTCTTAGACTAAGGAGATAGCAATGAGTGTTATGTGTCTCAACATTGTTAGGGAAGTGTGGAGTGACATAAATGAGAGGTTTGGACAGTCCAATGGATCCAAATACATTCAAATCCAAAGGAAAATTAGTTCTACCTCCTAAGGATCTTCTGATATTGCTACTTACTTTACTAGAATGAGGGCTTTATGGGATGAATTGAATTCTTCTTATGTTGGCCCTACATGCTCTTGTGGAGCACTACCCAAATTTATTGAAGACCAACACCTTTTTTAATTTCTGAGTGGTCTAAATGAGTCCTATTCCATAGTCAAGAGTAGCATCATGCTTATGTCCCCACTTCCATCTATTAGCAAAGCATATTCTTTGCTTCAACATGATGAAAGCCAAAAGGAAAACCAGCCTCCAAATTTGGGTTTCTCTGGTGATTCAGCCTCTTTTTCTGCTACTTCTTCCCAACATAATACTTCTGGGAACTATCAACATAATGCAATGCCCTTGAATCAAAGAATCAATTTTGATCAAACTAGGAAGTCTTCTTCTCTGTCTTGCAAATACTGCAAGAAACCTGGGCACACAGTAGACAAATGTTATAAGCTTCATGGTTTTCCAACTGACTTCAAGTTTACTAAGAACAAAAGGTCTGCTTCTGCTTCTTATGCACAAGTGGAAGATAATGCTGTTCAAGTGGTACCTCCAAATGAAACTACAGCTTATGGCTTAGCAAAGAGCAGTATCAGCACCTCATGTCCCTGTTTCAACAGGCTCACATATCAACTGGGAATCAATCTTCCACCTCTGGTGACAATATTGCCTATGCCAACTTTGCAGGTGTGTGTCACATACTTGTAAAACAATTGCCTATAGTTAATTTTGAAGTTCAATGTTTGTCTGCTCAATTAGGAAAGATACCTTGGATATTGCATTCAGGTGCAACTAATCACATGACCTCTAATAAATAATTTCTACACATTCTACAACCTTTACCTAAACCTTACTTAATAACTCTACCAAATGGATATAAAGTTAAAGCAATCTCTACTGGGTCATTACAACTTAGAACAGACATTATCTTACATAATGGACTATTGGTTCCTTCTTTCCACTTCAACCTTATTTCTGTAAATCAACTTCTTTCTCAATTACAATGCTTAGCATTATTTAGTAGTTTCTCTTGTTTTCTACAGGGCCCTTCTCTGAAGAGGCCACTGGAAATTGGTAGAGCTTCTCATGGACTGTATTTTTTGCTTCCTGATATGCATGAATGTTCATCTTCCTTTCCTGTCAATCCATCTGGTAATGCATGTAATGTTTCTAACACGTGTAATGTTTTCAATTCTGTTATCCCTTTCCCCAATCCCTCTTGTAATTCTACTACAAATGTTAATAAAATGGAATTTTTTTGGCATCAAAGATTACGCCATATGCCTCTTCATAAGATGAAATCAATTTCAGTTTTATCTGATATTGTCCCTTCTAGACAATCCTTTTCATGTTCTATTAGTCCTATGGCTAGACAACAGAGACTTCCTTTTCCTGAAAGCCATATAAAGTCTACTTATCCTTTCCAGCTGGTTCACTTAGATCTTTGGAGACCCTATAACACCAAAATATACAATGGTTTTAGATATTTTCTTACCATTGTTGATTATTTTTCCAAAGTAACATGGACTCACTTATTATCCTACAAAAGCAATGCATTCACAATCATTAGAGCCTTCACAGAGATGGTTCAAACCCATTTCCACTCATCTGTTAAAACATTCAGAGCAGATAATGCTTTTGAACTAGGTGGGAGTTCTGAAGCAAAAGCATTCTTCTCTGAAAATGGCATCCTTCACCAAACTACCATTCCTCACACACCACAGCAGAATGGAGTGGTTGAAAGAAAACACAAACATCTTTTGGAAACATCTAGAGAGCTTTACTATTTCAATCCCATCTTCCTGTTAAATACTGGGGTGAATGTGTGTTGACTGCAACTTATCTCATAAATAGGATGCCATTTTCTATCCTAGACAACATCTCTCCCTTCTAAAAACTTCATGGCACTCCTCCATCATATGATCACCTCAGATCATTTGGATGTTTATGTTTTGCCACTACCCCCAAACCTGGGAGGGATAAGTTCCAATCTAGAGCTATCAAATGTGTCTTCTTAGGCTATCCTTGTGGTAAAAAGGGATACAAACTACTTAATCTCACTAATCATTCCATAATCTTTTCTAGAGATGTTGTGTTTCATGAACACACCTTCCCTTACTCTTCTCCCTCTCCTCCTATAAAACCTTTTTCTTCTGTTCCTTTTGAGGATGGTATACCCTCCTCATCCTCTCTTCCCTCTCTTCCTCAAGTCCTTCCTTCCACTCTTACTTCTCCTGTCCCTGATTCTCTTTTCTCTAATTCCTCTACACCACATCCTCCTCCTTCTCCTATCCCTGATTCTCTTGTCTCTAATTCCTCTACACCACATCCTCCTCCTTCTCTTGTCCCTGATGTTGTGGATTCTCCTCCTCTCAGAAAATCCACTAGAACATGTCACCCTCCTACTTACCTCAAGGATTTTGTCTGTTCTTCAGTTATTATCAAATCTGATTCTAAAATTCCTAAGGTTTCCTTCACTGAGTTGCACATGCAAGAACCTCTTTCTTACCAGCAGGCTGCCTCTCATCCTGCTTGGCAAGAGGCTATGCTACAAGAATTTAAGGCTCTAGATGCAAACCATACATGGGATATTGTTCCTCTTCCTCCTAACAAGAAGCCTATCCCTTGTAAGTGGGTTTATAAGATCAAGCAAAATTTGATGGTTCCATTGAAAGATATAAAGCCAGGTTGGTCATTAGGGGTGATACTCAAAAGGAGGGCATTGATTATAATGAGACATTATCTCTTGTTGTCAAGTTCACCACCATCAAGTGCCTACTTTCTCTTGCTGCCAGGAGGAACTGGACTGTCTATCAACTTGATGTGAATAATGCATTCCTTCATAGTGACCTCCATGAAGAGGTTTACATGAAACCTCCACCTGGTCTTCAGATTTCTGCCCCCTTGGCTTCTGGTTCTTCTCCTTTGGTTTGCAAACTTCTCAAGTCTCTCTATGGCCTCAAACAGGCTTCCAGGCAGTGGTTTTCTAAGCTGTCTGAAGCTTTGTCCTCAAGGGGCTACATTTCTAGCAAGAATGACTACTCACTCTTCACCAAGTCATCTTCTTCTTCTCTTACCGTCATTGTTGTTTATGTTGATGATATATTACTTGTTGGGGATGATGTGACTGAGCTTGACAATTTGAAGTCCTTCCTGGACTTCCAGTTCAAGATCAAGGACCTAGGATCTGTCCATTATTTTTTGGGTCTTGAAGTTCTGAAGACTCCTCATGGGTATTTGGTTAGTCAGCACAAGTTTGCATCTGATCTATTGAGTGAATTCAACTTCCATCATTTTAATCCAGTGGTCACACCTCTTGAGTCTTCTGTCAAGCTCACCCCTGATATGGGACAACCCCTTACTGATCCCAGCCTCTACAGACGTTTGGTGGGCAAATTAAATTTTTTGCAGCACACTCGACCTGATATTGCCTTTTCTGTACAACATTTGAGTCAATTCCTTCAGACTCCTCAGGTTCCTCATATGCTAGCTGCCCTCCATGTTCTTAAATGATCCTGGATAGGGTATTCTTCTCTCCAGCATTTCTGATCTTTCTCTTGTGGCCTATGCTGATTCTGATTGGGCTGCTTGTACCCAATCTCGCAAGTCTATAACTGGTTTCTTCATTAAATTTGGTGGCTGCCCAATTTCCTGGAAATGCAAGAAGCAACCCACTATCTCGCTTTCGTCTGCTGAAGCTGAGTATAGATCTTTGAGGAAAGTTGTGGCTGAGTTCTCTTGGTTGGTTCGCCTATTTGGTGACCTGGGTTTGGTCTTCTCTTCCCCTATTCCTGTTTTTTGCGACAGCCATGCTGCTTTGCATATTGCCAATAACCCTGTTTTCCATGAAAGGACCAAGCACATTGACATTGACTGCCATTTTGTTCGTGATTATTTGCAATCTGGTTTGATTTCTCTCCACCATATCTCTACTTCTGATCAACCTGCTGACATTTCACCAAGTCTCTTGCAGGCCCTTTTCATTATCATTTGCTTGGCAAGCTTGGAGTGGCTTCCCCCTCCAGCTTGAGGGGGGGTGTTGGGCTGAAGGACTCATCAAATAAGAGGCCCAATAGTTAGCTTCTGATTTTATCATTTTGGGCCCAATTTTGTATAGAACCCGGGCCCAGTTTGTTTTACAATAAGTCATGTTTGACTATATACATGAGCTGAATTTTCTAGAAAGACACAGAAGAAAACATAATAAAAATATCTTTCTCTTTTCTATCTTTTCTCTCTTCCGTTTAGGGTTTCCTTCTCACTTTAAGATTTCTCCGATAATGGAGTCTAACAGTATACGGTTAAAATCGGACCCATCCGATTTTAGTATTTGCCCGAGACTAGGGAGTTGCATCGAAGGTCGGCCCTGTAGTGGATCATACCAAAGCACGAGGACAAGGTACCGAGTTCGGGAACGAGGTACCTGTCAAAATCGAGGTCAGTGGCGATCGAGATCAAATGAGACAGACATCGAGCGAAATCGGAGATAGCACAATAACACAAAAGCGAGATATCCGTGACTGGTCGAAGATCATGGCGTTAATCTCGGAACGGATCAAATCAGGAACAGTTAATTAGCTAATCATGGGATTTCCTTCTATAATTAGAGTTATACCGTAAGTAGAATTCCTCTACTATATAAAGGGGGGTTCTAATCATTTGTAGGACACATTGTTCACACATATCAAAGCAATATAACATTTTCTCTTTAACTTATATTCTTGTTCATCAGCTTGCTTATTTCTTAACTGTTTTGGTACCGATCAGTTCGTGGGCATTCTAGCTTGAGGGTTGAATTGCGTTTCAACACTGGTTTGCTTTACCTTATTGTTAATTTCTATAGCTAATCTTCATATTCATCAATTGGTATTAGGTGAAACCACGTGTCCTTAAAACCACATTATAAGTTTAATTGTTATTCAATTTTTAGGGTAAACAGACTAAGCTATGTGATAAACAATATGTTTTGAAAAATATTTCCTCCATACCAAACACACTGTGATTCTCTCTACTCTAAGTTCTCCTCTAATTTCTTTGTAGTTGCACATGTTCATCTAGAGAGTTGCCTTTTAATCTCTTAAACAATAAATGCAGATTATCTAAATTGCACTACGTCCAAGTCTTAAGTCTTTGGCGTTACTCATCGGGAAAGCAAAGAAGTATTGACGTTATCTTGTGTTTGAGGAAGAAAATTCCAGGTTGCTGGTTGTGTACACCCTGAATTGTCTAGAGTTTAGAGGAAAGCTTAGAGATTTTGGGTGTGGCTTATAACGATAATCTGAATTTAATTTGCGATGAAATCCAACATTACAATGGTTAGTGCTAAAGAGTGTTCTCTTGGAAGGTATTTTTGGATGAGTGGTACTAACATTATTGAACTTAACTTTTCCATAGTAGTATAGCAACAATAACAACAATATGTGTATTCACACGAGTGAGATCTAGGGAGGATAGTGAATACGCATACCTTGTGAATTCAAATTGTGCACAAAAAAACATAAGATTAAGACGCGAGTGGATGGATCAAACATGCTTTGAATACAAAACCATATTGCTTTTTCCTTCATCTCCAGCAGAATTACTGAATACATGTACAAATAGTTTACATTGAGCAATTGAGTGAGATCGCGCAATCTAGAGCCTTATGGAACCCTACAGGGATGTGGTTGTGGAGGAAGGAGAATTCAAAATGTGCACATAAAAACATGAGATAAAAGCCAGGCGAGTCAATGGATCAAACAAATTGAAATACGCATATGGAATGATTTAGGTTCCTTCATCTTCACCAGAATTACCTAATAAATGTATTAATCGCTTACGTCTAGCAATTAAGATCGCAAATCTGCCTAATGGAAGTTTGGACATAAACATCCAAATTGATAGCAACAACTTTCGTCCATTACATGTTATGTGTTCGACACTTCACATATTACATCGAACAACAATTAAAAGCATAAAGTTTACAAGCTTTAGCTTTCAAGGTTAAAGAACCCAATTTTTATCTTTCAGGATAATTCTACCATAGAAAATGTAAATCAAAGTCAACTAGATCAAGTAATTTTCCTAGAAATCATCACCATCATAATCATCATCGGCGAGATCATCCTCAACCTTCTCGGCAGCCTTATCTGCGATGTTATCCTCTATGTGATCAATTCCCTCTGCAATCGCGAGTCCACCCAACGCCCCTGCAACCGCACCCACAGCCAATCCTGCTCCTAACCCCATTCCTCCAAATTTGCCCTTCTTCTTCTCCTCGTACTTATACCCTGCTTGCTGCCCGTAGCTTCCCTGCCCGTAATTCCCCTGCTGCTGCCCGTAACTACCCTGTGAATAACCCGGCTGCCCGTAACTACCTCCCTGAGAGTACGGCGAAGGAGGAGCACCGTAACTCGGTTGTTGTTGACCATAAGGCGCCGGAGCAGGAGCGGCGCTGTACGGATAACCTGACGGCGGCGCAGCGTAGGGAGCAGGTGCACCGTACGATCCGCCGTAAGGTTGCGGCGGCGCAGCAGAGGGAGCAGGTGAAGGAGCACCGTATGATCCGCCGTAAGGTTGCGGAGGCCCAGCCGGGTAATCCCGTGATCCAGGTGGTGGAACACCGTAAGGAGGCGCATAATAAGGATCCGGCGCACGATAGCGCGGATCACGAACGCTGACCTCAACTTTCACCTTCCCTTGAGGGCGACCAGAAGGACGCTTCAAATCGAGTGAACGCTCACAACAGTTGCCGATGCCGACGGTATCGACGACGTCACGGAGGTGAAGCTTGGCGGAGCCGATGAGAGGCTTGGTATCCTTTTCGGCGTTAGCGTGAACGATGTCGATGTACAAGGTGGATTCCTCGATCGGGGAATACAAAGGAATCACAAGCTTTTCGTCCCAGTAAGGAGACATGTCACCATTTTCGTCGACTTTTGTGGAGCATTTAGCTTTAGGGTCAACCCAAACAACAGCATAGGGCTTGAGACGGCCGTAACGCCAATTCACGTTCTTCAAATCCTTAGCCGATGAGATCTTCACTTCCACCTCAAATCGTGATCCCATTTTTCAAAAGTACAGTGAATTTCGATAAGAAACTGTATAAAAATGCCTAATGGCAATTTTCCTTATAAACGGAAGTACTGGAGTGAGTATTTATAGCATCGTAGCATGAATGGTTCTTCATATCACTAGTAATATTTCATTATTGATTTTGGAGTTCCATTAATGACCTTGGGCTTTTTATGTTGAAATATGTACACATTAGGCAGGCTTGGTTCTGTTAATGTCAGTATCTAAAGAGGGTATATGAGTAAATATATAAACCAAGAAAAAAGAGCATTAAGCGGATTAGGCAAGGGGAGGGATTTTCCTTAGCCCAGAAGATTCGAAAGAATTCGAGGGTTAGGCTACCGAGGAAGGTAGGACACGTGGAGGGATATCAATGGTGGTTAATATGTGTAAAAAACGTGAGGGACCTGGACCAGGTAAAAAAAAATACATAAGTACTACTAGTAGATGTCTTAGGGAATATAAATGGAAGACAGGTGAGAACTGTGAAGTCCAATAAGAAAAACAAGATCATCTAGGGGCAAGCATATATTCCTTCTTTCCTTCGCTATACGCGGTGTCAACACGCCTTTTTTTTTTTCGGAAAGTGGAGAGGTGAGGATGGGTTAAGGGGTTGGGGTGGGGGTGGGGGGGGGGGTGTGGAGGGGGAAGAAGGTAGGTTGGCTTCTCTGTGGCCGTTTTATTTATGACGTGAGTCATGCTTAATAACAATGGTTTTCTAGAGGGAAACAAAAAAAACACGATGCACCTACATCACGGAGAATATGAGTACTTACTTATCATGGTTAAGTAATAAATTATTAATATAATTTATATATATTGTTCATTTATTTGATGACACTTGAATACATGTAAATTTTTACCTTTGATTACTTTTTTCTTGAAATTATTAGTAATTGTTTAGCATTAGTAAAGAGAACCAATTATTGTCGCAGTATATACTTTTGGATAATCCTGAGCTAACTTTTTAGTGTCGGATTTGGTCAAAGATCTATTTCTTCAATTAAATAAATAAAAAGGAGAAATTTTTACTTAGCAATGCTATACTACAAATCAGACATGTTGATTGAGCTATTCTGTCTAATATAAGTGTAGTAATTTCAAGCCAAAGTCGTTATGCAGCGATCATCACACGACTTTAGAGGTGATCAAAAACTAAAATATTTTGACTTCACGGTTAAGATAACTTATTCATTATTTTATGTATAAAAATATCATTTCTCAAATTGCTTTCTCTCCTCTTGCACGTTCACGTGATTATGAAGTTTTGGTCGGTAATTTTCGCTCAAATTTAAAAAGAAAGTGTGGCTTGTATTCAGGGGCGGATTTAGTGGGCGGAAGGGGGTTTACCCGTGTAAAGTAGAGAGACAATAGAGAAATCTCTCTTGTATTGTATTCAAGAAATAACAAGTATATATACAAGTACATAGAGCCTTAACTATGGAAAGAATCAAAAAGGAAATCCTATAAATCTGTTGTGAATCCCTATAATTATGTTAGCTATGTATATTACATAAGATTATGTCTACATTCAGATTATGTCTACATTCATTATCTAACACTCCCCCTCAAGCTGGAGCATAGATATTGATCATGCCCAGCTTGTTACAAAGGTAATCAACTCGAATTCCATTCAACGCCTTTGTGAACAAATCAGCCGGTTGCTCTCCTGTCTTCACGTAGCCAGTGGAGATCAAGTTCTCCTGAATCTTCTCATGAATAAAATGGCAATCAACCTCAATATGCTTAGTTCTTTCATGATACACCGGATTTGACGCAATATGGAGGGCAGCTTGATTGTCACACCAGAGTTTTGCTGGTATTGGATGCTCTAACCCAATTTCAGTCAACAGATGATGTATCCATATAATCTCACATGTAGACTGTGACATAGCTCTATACTCGGATTCTGCACTAGATCAAGATACAACACTTTGCTTCTTACTCCTCCATGATACCAAGTTTCCTCCAACAAAGACACAATAACCTGTAGTAGATCTTCTATCAATTTTCGATCCACCCCAGTCAGCATCTGCAAAACACTCAATATGAGTATGATTGTTATTGCTATATAATATACCAAGTCCAGGAGCTCCTTTCAAGTAACACAAAATCTGTTCCAAAGCTGCCCAATGTTTGATCGTTGGTGCAGACATGAACTGGCTAACAACACTTACCGCAAAAGCAATATCTGGACGAGTCACAGTAAGGTAGTTTAATTTCCCAACTAACCTCCTGTATCTCTCTGGATCGTCAAAAGGATCACCATCATCTTTCATAAGATGCACATTAGGAATCATTGGAGTACTGCTAGGTTTAGCTGCCAACTTTTCAGTTTCTGCAAGCAAGTCAAGAATGTACTTTCTCTGAGACAAAAGAATTCCCTTCTTGCTTCTATTTACTTCTACTCCCAAAAAGTATTTCAACTGGCCCAAGTCCTTTGTATGAAACCTAGTATGCAGAAAAGACTTGAGGAAAGAAATCCCAGCATAGTCATTTCCTGTGATAACAATATCATCAACATATACAACGAGGAGAATAGTGCCAGCTACTGATTTCCAATAGAAGACTGAGTGATCGCACTTACTCATTTTCAACCCAAACTCCTGAACTACCTCACTGAACTTGCCAAACCAAGCTCGTGGACTCTGCTTCAAGCCATACAAGGACTTCTTCAAATGACAGACTTTCCCATACTCCCCCCCTGAGCAACAAAACCGGGTGGTTGCTCCATATACACTTCCTCCTGAAGATCACCATGAAGGAACGCATTCTTGATATCCAACTGATGTAAAGGCCAATTCTCGGACGCAACTAGACAAATAAATAAGCGGACAGAAGTGAGTTTGGCAACCGGGGAGAAGGTGTCAGAGTAATCCACCCCATAAGTCTGAGCATACCCTTTCGCCACAAGTCTGGCCTTAAGTCTTGCCACAGAACCATCTGGATTAACTTTAACGGTAAAGACCCACTTGCATCCCACTGGTTTCTTTCCCTTTGGTAAATCTACCAAATCCCATGTGTGGTTGTCCTCTAAAGCATGTATTTCCTCAAGCATTGCATCAGACCATCCGGGATGATTCAAAGCCTTCTTCACTGTTTTGGTTACGGAGATGGAGTCTAGAGAAGCAATCATAGATCTAGACGTAGAGGATAAGTGGTCATAGGAAACAAAGTTAGCAACAGAATATGTCGATTTGCAAGTACGTGTACCTTTGCGAAGAGCAATAGGAAGATCAAGGTTATCTGGAGGATCAGGCAAAGAAGAATCAGATGATGCAGGAACTGGTGCGGGACATGTAGCATTTGTCTCTCGCCTCCGCGAATAAACTTGAACAATTGGAGGTCTTGCTGGAGCAGGTACTGAAGGCATAATAGTCGATTGGTGCTCAATTGAAGAACTGGGAGATCGAAGAGTATCATCTGAATATGTCGATTTGCAAGTACGTGTACCTTTGCGAAGAGCAATAGGAAGATCAAGGTTATCTGGAGGATTAGGCAAAGAAGAATCAGATGATGCAGGAACTGGTGCGGGAGATGTATCATTTGCCTCTCGCCTCCGCGAATAAACTTGAACAATTGGAGGTCTTGCTGGAGCAGGTACTGAAGGCATAATAGTCGATTGGTGCTCAATAGAAGAACTGGGAGATCGAAGAGTATCATCTGATTGTTCTGTCAAAGTACGGGTAACCTGATATACTAGCCACTCATCTTCCTCCCCCTGGCTTGTAGAAATGGGAGGTGCATAGAAGAATGGTGTAGTCTCTAAAAATACCACATCAGTTGACACTAAATATTTGCCAAGCTCAGTAGAATAACATCGATACCCCTTCTGAAGGCGAGAATAGCCCAGGAAAACACACTTCACGACCTTGGGATCCAACTTGGTAAGAGATGGTCGAACATCTCGAACATAACATGTGCTTCCAAACACCTTAGGTTCCACCGGAAATAATGACTTATTCGGAAAAAGAACACTATAAGTCACATTACCATCGAGTACACTAGATGGCATGCGATTAATCAGAAAACAAGCCGTAGAAACCGCATCAGCCCAGAACTGTTTAGGAACCTTCATTTGGAACAAAAGTGCTCGAGCTGTCTCAAGTAGATGCCGATTCTTCCTCTCAGCAACTCCATTTTGAGAGGGTGTATCAACACATGAAGACTGATGTAATATACCATGTTGTCTCATGTAGGACTGAAATAACTCTGACATGTATTCTTTAGCGTTATCACTCCTTAGAGTACGTACTGAAGCATTGAATTGAGTTTTGACTTCAGCACAAAAGGCAGAAAAATGAGTAAACACTTCAGAGCGGCTCTTCATAAAGTAAATCCAAGTCATTCGAGAAAAATCATCTATAAAAGTGACAAAATACTTATGCCCAGTTTTAGAAACAATCGGACATGGTCCCCAAACATCAGAATGGACCAACTCAAAAGTTGACTCAGCTCGCGTATTAACCCTTGGATTTAACGAGATGCGATGGTGTTTTGCAAATCGACATGACTCACAATCCAATGATGAAATATTCTGAAACTGAGGACAGAGCTTCTTTAACAAAGGCAAAGAGGGATGTCCAAGTCGACAATGTGCTTCAAAAGGAGACACGATACTAGAGCATGCAACAGACCGTGGCTCCCATTCATCAAGAATGTAGAGATCACCAGATATATATCATTTACCAATAACCTTCATCGTCTTAAGATCTAAAAACAAACAATGATCGGGAAAGAATGCAACACAACAATTAAGGTCTTTGGTAATTTTACTAACAGAAATCAAGTTAAAGGCCAAGTTTGGTAGACTTAATACAGATGACAGGGTAATAGAGGAAGTTGGTTTAACAGTCCCAGATCCAACACTGCTACAAGTTGATCCATCAGCTACAGTAACCGGAGAGGGTGCTTTATGTGAGCGAAAGCTAGAAAAAATATTTGGATTACCTGTCATGTGATTTGTAGCACCAGAATCGATCACCCATTTATTGGAAGAGGTGATAAGACATGTTTTATCTGACCCAGCAAAGGCAGTAACTGAAGAAGATTCCTTAACTGATTTATGATATTGAAGGAATTTTAGAAACTCATCCGAAACCAATATTGTTGGACTAGGAGTTGTTGCATTATTATTCTTTACCATCATTTTTTTTTCTTTCAATAACAAACTGATTAAACTAACAGAGGTCCCCGAAGCTAAAAGATATTCAAATAGATACTGGTAGATACGAAATCAACAATCTATTGAACAGGATTCAACTTTAATAATCCACTCAACCAAATCAGAGAACCAAACGAATTTGTCCCCAACTCAAACAAAATTAGAGACCAAAAAAGTTTCTGATAAGGAAAGATCCAACAGACAATATCAAGTCACTAATCGATCACCATAGTGAGTCAAAATTAAAGATGCAAGCTTCTCACACAGGCAGCCTCCAAGAAAAATACCACAGAATTAACGAAATCGAATAACCAATAAACCAAACTCAAACCTGACCAAACAAAGTGAGAATACGATCTGGTCTGAGGTTGTTCTTTGCCAAAATGTGGTTCTATGATCAGAGAACCACCACAAGTCAATTGGAAATGTCAAAAAGACCTCAGATTAGCTTCCGGCCAAGGAATTTCCGGCAGCGGATTCGAATCAACTCCGGCGAGCAGTAGACCTGCTCTGATACCATGTAAAGTATAGAGACAATAGAGAAATCTCTCTTGTATTGTATTCAAGAAATAACAAGTATATATACAAGTACATAGAGCCTTAACTATGGAAAGAATCAAAAAGAAAATCCTATAAATCTGCTGTGAATCCCTATAATTATGCTAGCTATGTATATTACATAAGATTATGTCTACATTCAGATTATGTCTACATTCATTATCTAACAACCCAAACCCCCTTCGCCGAAAAATTACACTGTGTATATAAGGTAAAATCTGTTTTTTACCTCTATATATTAAGTTTTGAACCCCCTTAACACAATTCAAAAGTGTAGTTTAGTGGTTAAGGGGGTTCAAAACCTTTGTAAGATTATAGATTCAATTCCCACTAGCTACAAAAAATTTTTTTGAACTTTCATGGAGATCCTGCCTCTGCCACTGCTTGTACTCCATGGTAACGAAGTTTTGTTTGCTTCACTTTGTGCTTCAAGGGTTAGTACCCATGGCATTTTTTGTTTGTTTGTTATCGGACTTCCTAAATTAGCCTTGTGGTCCAACAACCATTGCACTTACTACATAGATTTCTAAGAGGAGACATGTTTTCTTCAACATCTAATTTCTAAGACGAGATGGTGTTTGTTTCCTGCTGCCAAAGATATTAACAGGAACTTTATCACTCCTTGAGTTTGGGCAACTTGTAGATTTTGGCCTTTGATGGGCCGAATATTAACACAAAGCAAAATGGACAAAGATCACTTTTAACCCCCGATCAAAACTATTTATATCCGATAGCTATAAAAGTGTATAAAATTTATATATTTTTTGTACCTAACATATAGAAATATATATATGTATAAAAAAATACACGCTTTGTTACTCCTTGAGAGCGGCTATACAATATTGTTTTCCCAAGCAAAATAATTCTCCTCTGAAAATCTTCAGAGGCCCACAATCAGATAATTCCATGTAAACACTATTTATATTTATATAAGGAATTTTTTCCTTTCTACATAATATTTGAAACTTTATTACTAAAATTCTCCTAGTTTTGTATATTACCCGCTTTAAACAAGGATTACTTACAAATTATATACAATCCATTATTAGTATCTCAAATTAGGGGATTTAGTTCCACCTTTTTCCTTTTTTTCTCTCCTCTCCTTTTTCCCTATTCTCTGGCGCCTCTCTCCATATATAATCCATTATTAGTGCCTTAAATTAGGGAATTCAGTTACACGCTTTTCCTTTTTTCTCTCCTCTCCTCTTTTCCATAGTGCCCTAACTGTAGTATTTTGTACGACACTTTTCATGAACCTTTCAAACGAGAAGTGCCAAAACGGCAATGTGTTCCAGAAACTTCAGTTGCTAATGAATCTCATCCTGGCACCAGCACCACAAGGGAAGATGAGAAGAAAGTTGGGGATGCAAGCAATTGTGAAGAAAGAAACACTCCTGAAGAAGAACAGGTTTTTAGTCACCTAGTTTCATGCTAATGTTGAGAGTGCAAAGAGCACATCGGTGCATTTTCGAAGAAGATGAAACTTATTTGTTTTAAATGCTCAAAAATATTCTTGTATCCTAAACTATTCCCACGAATTAATGATGGTGCTATCATAACTCATGGTCGTAATGATTTTCATCCACAGTAATCATTGCGATTATCGTCTATATATTCACTACAACATTACACATCTATAGCTATGAAAAATATTGTAGCTAAATATGAAAATTTTTGTGGCAAAACACTTTTGCCACAATGTAGCATTCGTAGCAAAATGTAGCGTAGCTAAAAGTTAGCTACAGACTTTATATGGTCTATGGCTAAGGAGTAATACTTATTGCTACAGAAATTTTGTGTGTTGTAGCTATGATTGTACAAGCTTTTTGCTACGAAGAATATTCTTATAGCAAGTAATTTTATTCCTTTGCCACGACGAACAAAATTTGTAGCAATCTTCATATTGTAGTTATGAAATTTTGTATTGTAGCAAAAGATTTAATTTATTTGCTATGCAAACTCAAATTTTGTGGCTATTTCTATAGCCTAGACTCGTGGCAATAGTACTCATCTTTAGCTATAACTTAAAAACTCCATAGCTATGAATTGAAGCATTTGCTATAAACCTTTTCATATTGTAGCTAAAATTCCATACTTTTAGCCATGAAAATATATAGAACTATTAGCCACGAAATATATTAGGAGTATATGTTTAGCTACGAATTCAAAAATCCATAGCTAAGATTCCATTTTCTTTTGCCATGAAGCATAAAATTGTAGCAATAAATTTTCTTCATTATTAGCCACAATATTTCATATAAAGCCTATTTAGAAATACAACCAAATTTTGGCAATAAAACATATAGGCAACTGTAGCATAAATCTTCTTCAATTACGTAATAAATGCAATATATTAGCAAAAAAATTTAACAAAGGTTCAACAATATCAATTCAAATATTAAAACATCGTTTGGAACATATTAATAAGCTTTGACAAGAGGAAAAACATGTGCCCGTCGACCTTGATACTTTTATAACTTCTCCACAAACTGCAATAACAATAGAAAAAAAAGCAAATAACTAATGATACAATGAAGCATTTTTATATATGAAAATTAAATTTTATTTTAAATGTGAATACTACCTTAAAGAATCATATATATACAAATTTATTAATATAAAAAGACATTAATAAAAGTCTAAGTTACTTACTGTTAGATGGTATTTTGTTGTAGACCTTGTGCTACAAGTATCATTTGCAATTTTTCTTCCCATTGCGTACTCATCTCTGCTAGCTGATCATTCATATCTTTCTTGATTTCTTTAATTTGTTCCTTAGCTTCCTTTTTAACTTCTTCCACACGCCCATTTGCCTCTTTTCTGGTCAATTCTAGTTGCTTTATAAGCTGTACTTTTGTTGGTCTACCACCAAAATATTTACTGATGTTTTTTTCGGGTCCATATGCACGAAGATATCCATTTTTTTTCAGCCCCAAGAACTTTTTCAAAGATATCATCATCATTTAAAGAAATTTCTCCTTCTTTTTGCTGCTTTTTAAATTGGTCGAATTGAACCTACAATCAAATAATGCAAATCAATTAAATATATGCACAAATGTATACTATAAAAGGAGATAAAAAAGAAAAGAAAACACATCAACATTACAATAACATCTTGTTGAAAAGCATCAACTTGTTTTGCTTTTTTTCTCTTGCGAGATTCCATAAAAACTTCAACACGGGAAGGAGCTTTTTTATTTTTTTTCTCCTGCAAAAAAATAATTATTATCATTAATAGAATAAAATATGTGAATATAATTCTTCTAAATTCGTTCTAAAAATATTATTATAGTGTTCTAAAAATTGTTAACTTGCTTTTGAATCAAAATACTTCTTCTTCAACTTGTACCTATACTCTCTATAGAGGTCACTCATTTTACCACGAATTGCGCTTTTTCTTCACTCGGACACATCAAAATTAAACTTTTCCTATAAGAAATAAATACCATCATAGTTTATGATCATATATTCTAGTAATTGTTAATCCATAAGAAATTATAAAATATTATAGAGTTATTAATTTGTTAGTTTTTCTTACCAAAACGATGTCCCACATATGGTCGTTCTTATCTTGCTCAATCTCTTTCCAACCATTTATCTTTAAAGGGCAACAAGTTCGGCTTCTAACTGTTTGGCCCAAAAACCAAATTAATATGCTTGCATTCTCACCAATTGCTTGATGATCCTCATCAAATTCTACCGGTAGTTTTTGTCCCTCCTGTAAATTAATTATTTTCACGCACCGTGTAGGACCTCTAGTTTTTCTTTTCACAGCGTTGGAACCTAGAAGATTAAATAAATAACGTCAAGTAAAAATATCGATATATGTGACTAAGATCAATAAAGATAATGCTTACCTGTTCAATTTGCAGATTCATGTTCTTCTACAACTGCTTCCATCGCCTTTTCAAACTCATTACCCCTAACACTATTTTCTCCAAGAGAAATACTCATAAAAATATCATAGCGAAAATAAATTTAGCGGCCACCACGTTAAATCCAAGAGTACTCATCAAGTTAGCTAAAGTTATAAAGAAAATAAATTTGAGCAAAGCAAGTCAATTGACGAATGACGATAAATCATAGCACTAAAAAATCAAACAACTCAATTAAAAAATATAATATGTAGCATCAAAGTTTATAACATCAATTGAACTTTTAAAAATATTTGTACCCATCATATAACCACATATTTTTCAATGAGTTTGAAAGTAACACAGAAAAAGATGTAAATTTCTTATCTTTAAGGTCCTACAAAAAGCAGTCACCGAAAATTCAATTCTTAATAAATTGAACCAAAAAAGTATCAAAAAGTAATATATGCTGATAATTTAAGAACAAGGGAAGTAGTCAAAATCTACAAAATTAGACAAAATAATACAAATTTATAGGTTGAAAGTGGGATTGAGACAGAGAAAGAAAATAGAACCTTTGCTTCTAGGGATGACAAGATAAGTAATAAAAAATTTTGCCCCTCCATTCTTGGCTTTCTTTTGTGAGTTTAGTGCTTTAGGGTTTTTTGCTTTCTAATCTCTCTAATAGAAAAGGGACGTGATTTTAGTTTATTCTCCCTAATCTCTCTAATAGAAATGGAGGCTTTGATTTAGGACAAAATATTTAGAGGGAAAAATGTGGAGGGAATCTTTCGTTTTTACTTTGGAGGCTATCAAATTATTTTGGTGCTAAATTTAACATGGATAAAAATGTGGACGGAATCTTTCGTTTTTACTTTGGAGGATATCAAATTATTTTGGTGCTAAATTTAACATGGATTAATTCTTTTGTATGATTAGAATAATAAAATTAAAATGCATATTTAATTGTTGTGTTGAAACTATTTTAATTTAGATTTAACTTGATATGTGATTGTATGTCTGATATTTTCAGTCAATAAGAAATTAATTGTAGGCACCCTATAAAATCTTTCTCATATTCATTTTATAAGTATTGAAAAACGGATTTATTTCTCAATTAGTACAATCCACATAAGTTAAAATATTAATCAATTCCAAATATTTAAATATTAGGACTTCTTACCTAGCTAGTTTAATAAGAAAAAGATTTAATACTCCCTTCGTTCACTTTTACTCGTCCACTATACTAAAAATATATTTTCACTTTTACTTGACCACTATACTAAATCAAGAAAAAGATAATCTTTTTTTTTCTTCGTCTGTTTTTCTCTTATCATTAATTTCTCATTTTCAAAAGGGGTTATATGGTAAAATACATACTACAATTATTACTTCTTAAGGGGCGTGAAAAGTCTACAGTGAACAAGTAAAAGTGAATGTAAGAAGTATATAAAATTTAAGTTAATTTCAAAATCCTAAATATTAGGAAAGTAACTTAAATTATAATTTCGTCTATTGTGAAAGTTATTTTAAAGGGTAAAAAAGACAATGATATTTAGTTAAGGGTCTTCATGTTTTTAATATAGTATAGATATAGATAACTTATTAATAATTGAACAATATTTAAAGTTATTATGTATTTGATATAAACTACAATACATGCACACGTCTATATTAACTATTTTAAATTATTAGATACTAGGGGTGACAATGGTTCGGTTCGGTTCGGCCGGTTATTTTATAAAATTAGTACCATACCAAATTTTTGGTTATTTTATTATATATAACAAAAATTAGACTTTTCGAAACCGTCCCAATCATGCCGGTTTCTCTTCGGTATCGGTACGGGTTCGGTTAATTTTCGGTATTTTTTAAATATCATGTAAAATTCACCAGAAGTACAATGCAATAATATATGTTCTTTTTATAGGACTTAACAAAACTCTCTAGACATTTTTATTGTTTAAAGGGTGATGAAGTAAAAAAAAAAATAAAAGATGGCTAGAGTAAAGATTCATCAACTATTCTACAACAACGTAAAAGAATCAAACAAAGGCGAAAAAATATAAATCACACGAGTGGAAAGATATTAACCAAGTTGGGACTCAAGAATAAAGTCTATAGGAGGTTAAATATTCAAAAAGATAAATCTGAATTATATGAAAGGAACCATATTCAATACATTGTAGTTTGCTACTCATATTCGCTAGAATACTTTGAGTCTTGCTAATGAAGATTACTAGTTTAAGATTAAAATATGTATAGCAGGCATGAACAACTATATATGTTGATGTTAATTCTTCAATGTTGGCACTGTTTACTCCCACAGTAAGCCACCATTGTAATTATGTATGAATTGCTTTCAGCATCTTTAGACCATGTAGATTCCATGTTGTATATAATTTTAGCACATCACGGTTTCAACATGAATCTGTAATACATGTAGCTACTATGACAAATAAATGTAGCTATTATGTCCCAACAATTGCTAGGAGTTTTGAAAATTGAAGCAAGACTATTCTTTTAGCTATAAAATTATGTGCAAACAAATATATTGCGGCTAAAATATTACAATAGCTACAGTGATGTCAGATGCATAGCAAAAAATTAAAATTAGCTACAATACTTATTGTAGCTTTATAAATTCGTTGTTATATTATTTTGCAATGATATTCAATCGTAGCTATTGACCCTACTATTGCCATGCTTTTTATAACTTGAAGCAAAGATGTTCAATATTTTATCTGACATAATTTGTCGTGGCAAAAAGGTTATTATCGCTACAATAGTTCAAACACTTGGCAAAAACTAATAATTAGCTACAAAATTTTAGTGTAGCAATAAATTTGTAGCTATTTAGGCAGTTATTGCCACGACATAAATTAACTATAGCAAAAATGAGGTATTAGCTCTGCCAATTTAATTTTTATAGCTAAGAAATTTCAGCAATTTGTGAATAGCCACGAAACTCTAATTTTTAGTAATAGCCACAAATTTTATATTCGTAGCTAAGAATTTATAGCTGTAGATGCATAATGTTGTAGTGATTTATATTTGAAGGGTATATATGCCTTCGAAACTATACAAGGAATTTTCAGTAAGCTAATGATGGCTTTATTTGGAACCTAAACCAGACAAATTAAATGCCGGAATATTTAATTTTGATACAAATTTGATATTCTATAACAATATATAAACTAAAATATATATAATTGATATATTTGTATATAGGAGATAATTAAATTAATACCTGAGTAGGGAGGATAATAAAATTTTCAATAATGTATAAATATATAAAAATCCCAAAAAACACACACATCAAGTAGTAGATGTGTGAAGTCCAATAAGAAAAACAAGATAATACTATATTCCAATTCTTTCCTCCGCTATACGCGGTGTGAACACGCCATTTCCTTATAATTTGCTTCCGGACCAAATGGCCCCTTTCTTTTAAAAGATTTCCCATGTTGCCCCAGAGTATCATGCAGCAAATCTTTCCACGCCGTTGACCTTCATCCTTCCGAAAAAACTGCCCAGCACCGCCGATGGGTGACGAAGATTCTGAATCAACAACAACTCTACTGATTCCCTCATCCGATCCAAATAATATCCCCAAGGACTCATTCCACATAGCCTATGTAATCTACTTCTTCCTCGGCTCAGGTTACGTTCTCCCATGGAACGTCTTCATCACAGCCGTTGACTACTTCACCTTCCTTTATCCAACGGTCTCAGTTGATCGTACTTTCGCTATCGTAAACATGACACTCAGTTTGGTTTGTCTGCTATTCATAGTTGGTTTTGCTAATAAGTCGAGTTGCTTTGTGAGAATTAATGTTGGGATGTTTCTGTATGTGGTGGCTTTGGTCATGGTTCCTTTGATGGATTTTTGGTATGTTAAGGGCAGAGTTGGAGTTTATGGTGGGTTCTATGTTACGGTGGGGCTTGTTGGGCTTTCTGGGGCTGCGAATGGGTTGGTTCAAGGTGGGGTAATTGGGTCCGCCGGAGAGTTGCCAGATAGGTACATTCAGGCTACTCTAGCAGGAACTGCTGCTTCAGGTATAATTTGTTCGTTTAAATTCGTTTAGATTCTATGTATTGACTTAGGTAACTACAACTTGATAACTATTACTCTCTCCTATCTACTTTACTTGACTTTTGGCTGTTTTTATATATATTAAGAAATTTAGCTTTTGGTTTTAATTAACAATTAAATTGACCATATTAACCTTATTTTATTTATTGAAAATATAATAAATATTTCTAGGCTTTTTACTCTAATGACAACTTTGAAAAAAAGAAATTAATTCTTTTTTGATATCTGAAAAAATCAATATTATGGATCATAAGAAAAATACCAAAAAATTAATTAAAGTGGACCGGAGGGAGTAATTGTTAATCTGAAAAATATGGAGTAATAAATAACTTGCTAGCATAGTGTAGTTGTTAGTGTATTTATAACTTAAATCATTTTTTCCTTAGTTTTGTTTTATATGGTATTTGTTTGAGCATGGATTTTATTATGTGGATATCGGAAGTATTAAAGTAGAATTGAAATTTTATTTGAAATAGAAAACAATGTTACTCCCTTTAAAATTAAACGAGGTACTTTCATTTTTAGTTTGTTCCAAAATAAATAACACATTTTTAAATTTAGAAATAATTCTACTTTAAACTCTTCATTTTACCCGCTTTACCCTTAATGAGAAACTTTTATATACAAATGTCATGGCCCCACACAGCTTTTACCCCTTAAACTTTTAAGATCACAAGTTTCAAAAGTCTTCTTCTTTTATCTTAAACTCCATGCCGAGTCAAACTAACTCATTTAAATTAAAACGGAGGGAGTATCATTTATTTGGTATGTCCCCAAAATAACAAGAGTCATATAAATTGGAACTAATGAAATACTAATAATAGGTTTAAAATAAGATTGTGAAAGTATCCAATTCTCGATATTAGTATTATTTATAAGAAGAACAATCAACACGAAAATATCCGGATACTGAAAGCTTGGAGTGTCAAATGGGCGGGTTGGGTCGATTTCGGGCGAGACAAAATGGGTTGAGTCAATTTGACTCGCCCAAAAATTACTTGGGTGAGATAGGTTGGGGTCAAGATGGGCTAAAATTTGGGTCATAACCCTACCCTCCCAACTTCTACCAAGCTTTAACTAATAAGTGTTATTTTCTTAACAAATGAATAATTACTAAATATATATATTTTTTCTTTTGTTATATGGTCATATAACATATCAACCAAATAAAGATTATTTCTAAAATATTTTGGCAAAGTTATTCATGGATCAGTTTGTGCTAAAAAACAGGTCAACTTTAAATGGTTGAGATAGGCTGGATTATGATGGATTGAGTTCAATAAATTAGGGTCGATAATCAATCCAACCTTAGGCGGGTTGGGGGTCAATTGGGTTTGGGCCAAATTTGATAGCCCTATTGAAAGCCAAAGAATAAGAGGAGATTTTCTCCAAATTCCTGACTGATAACAACTTAATTGGTAATATCAATTGATTCTTTTTCTCGTTGCTAGCTGATTTAAACTCGAGACTCAGTATGTTGAGGGAATATAAGTACTGTATTATTTGCACTTTCTCCATTGAAATTTGTTGATTTGAATGAAAAGTTTGTTGGGTTCAAGAAAGAAATGTAGTGGTGTCCTTCTCACTTTTATTTAATTGGAATTGTATATGGGGTGAATGTACAGAATATCCAATCCACCTCAATGACTACCTGCATTTTCTTACTAATCAGTCAATAGATTTACGTTTGAGGTCATCAAAGATTAGAGCTAGACTTGATGTTTGTACTAGACAATTTTTATATGTTGGGGTTAAATAATTTTGCAAAATGATCTGTAGGAAAGATTGAAAAGCCTATTTTGCAAATGAAATTGGTTTTCACTAGTGTTCGGATTTTGTTGCAGTCTCATATAAACAAATTTATTCTTCTTCATAGAAGTCGGCCTGATGTGTGTATAGGTCTAAATTTGGTGACTCGGCAGTAACGGATAAGCAAGACAAAGGACGGGGTCGACCATGGTAGAACAACTGAAGGTTGCTCTCAAGACGGTTGATGCCAAAGACGGGCAACTGAGATGAGGAAATAACGGTAGCATATATTCAAATATGGACGCAAGGAATATTTCTTTGGATATTCTTTGTTTTGTACTTTTTAGGGTTTTTGAGAAATATCCCTTATAAATAGGAAGAGATAGAGAACAAAAGGGGATCTTCATATTATGAGAAAGAACACTTTGTAAAAGGTTGACCCGAAAGAATATACTAAAGTTGTCTTATTCATTGATTACATTACTCGAGCATACATTTTTGATTCTATATTCACAAGATCCAAAGGTTCCTCGACCCCCTCTTATTTCCCTTCTTTCCACGCTGTTGTCAGGGGAAGGAACCTTCCGAATCTTACAATAATTGGGTAGTAACTTCCTTTTGTTATGGTAGTCGCATTTATTTATATTCATTGTACATTTATGTTGTTGTATTTATGAGTATTTAATCAGCTCAAACATATTAGCTAACGTCGTTTATCTTGTCTACTTCATCTAACATTTGGTCTAGATTTTATTATTCTTAATTACGATTCACCCCTCTTCTCATCATTAATTGGTCTAATCAAAAGGCTTAATACTTTTTGGTCGGCTTTCCATTAGACTTCTGCTTGATATTTTTTATTGTTGAACAGGTCATCTTTTTCATGGTTTAACTAGTTGAACTTTTCTCTTTTGGATTGAGTAAAGATGATTTAACTGGTTTGAATGTAGCTGGACTATCTGATATTTTAGTTGATGATGACCCTGGTTCTGTCACTTTGTAATTTCCTTTTTTTAATTCAAACATATTCCCTGACAACAATATATAACTGTGTCTAGACTTTTGTTCTGTGTTGCAGGTGTCCTTGTTTCGTTGCTTAGAATTTTCACAAAAGCTGTTTACCCACAAGATGCAGATGGGCTGAGAAAAAGTGCAAACCTTTATTTTATTGTCAGCATTGCTATGATGATCTTGTGCATTATTCTTTATAATGTGGCACACAGGCTTCCAGTTATTAAATACACTGATCTTAAAACTCGGACAATGAACGAGGAGAAGTATGGCCTAACGAGAGGACTATGGAGATCGACCTTGTGGGACATTGTTGGGACGGTAAAATGGTATGGCTTTGGAATCCTAAGCATTTATATGGTCACTTTGTGCATATTTCCAGGATATATTACAGAGGACGTGCACTCTCAGCTTCTGAAGGATTGGTATCCGATCCTGTTGATTACTGGCTACAATGTTTTTGATCTGGTTGGGAAGTCTCTTACTTCTATATGTTTTCTCGGAAATGCTGAGGTTGCAGTTGGTGCTTGCTATTCGAGGTTGTTGTTTTTGCCTCTATTCTATGGTTGTTTGCATGGGCCCAAATTCTTCAGGACAGAGCTTCCAGTTACTATACTAACTTGTCTTTTGGGGCTAACTAATGGCTACCTTACTAGTGTGTTAATGATGTTGGGTTCAAAAACTGTCCGGCTGCAACATGCAGAGGTAGCTGGGACTGTGCTTGTTTTGTTCTTAATATTTGGTCTGACAATTGGTTCTGTTATATCATGGCTATGGGCTATTTAGTTTGTTGGCGACTTGTTAACATTAGTTCCACCGAATACATTGTCAATATTCATACGCCACGTCAAAGTTTGCATACACATTATCCTCCTCAGAATTCATTTGTGGTATTACACTTGTGTTGTTATTGTGGGCATTCCATTATTAGATATGTGCCCTGATGTATGTCCTTTACTTATTTATTTATTTTTATTTATATGTTAACAGTTTATTATTGGCAAATTTCAAGAAACATGTCTATTGCATCTTCTTCTTGCTCCTATTATCCTTCTGTCGCACAAAAAGAAAATATTACGAATCAGTGAACAAAATTGACTGAAAAGAGGATATTGAAATGGAAAAATAAATCTTTAGACACAAGACAAGGTTTTATTAGAACTTCTCGTCACGACCCAAAATCTCAACCCGTCATGATGGCACCTAACACACCGGCTAGGCAAGCCGCAACACAACAATAAAGAAACAGAACATTGGAACTTATAGAAATAACATAAGTCTGAAATCTCTATACAACCAATACTGCTAATACAGGTAGGTCCCCCAGAATACAAGTCTGAAACTAAATAGTAATACTGTTTGAACTGAAACAGCAGTACATATGAAAAGACAAATCAAACTGCGGCCAAGAATGCAACTCTACCTTGCCTCTCGAAGATCAGTCCAACAAGCCAATCTACTGCTGATAACTGGTCCCCACACTTGAATTTGCACAATTAAGTGCAGAGTGTAGTATGAGTACAACCGACCAAATGTACTAACAAGTATCATAACTAACCTCGGCGAGGTAAAAGAAACGAGAATTATGAATGATACCTGCTATAACCTGTATAGTTTCATAAAATCCAACAAGTACAGAACAATAATGTGAACATGTATAAGGTACTGAAAGGATTATTTATGTGTGTGTGTACAATTAACTGGTCCCTACAACTAGATCTGCACAATTAAGTGCAGAGTGTAGTATGAGTACAACTAACCTAATGTACTCAACAAGTATCGTAACTAACCTTGGCAAGATAAAATAACGAGAATAGAAGTGATACCTGTTATAACCTGTACAGTTTCATAAAATCCAACAAGTGCATAACAATAATGTAAATATGTATAAGGTACTGAAAGGACTATTTTTGTGTGTGTACAATTACTCAAAATTCTCTGCTCCGTCACGGGTACAATATATAAGATGATATGCAGATAAATCAGATAATAAACCATGAAAATTACAAGTACAGATGAAATGCAATTTTAAAA
This sequence comes from Nicotiana attenuata, assembly GCF_001879085.1. Classification (NCBI taxonomy): domain Eukaryota; kingdom Viridiplantae; phylum Streptophyta; class Magnoliopsida; order Solanales; family Solanaceae; genus Nicotiana; species Nicotiana attenuata. Next base: position 375,075 of record NW_017670789.1, read on the forward strand.
TAACACTTGGCAAACTTTTCTCACCCTTTCCATATTCGTATCAAACCACTGATCAGTTTTCGTCAATAATCATATGTACGCCATCAAGAGACAAACATGAGAGGGTGACCTTAGGGGGATGGATCCATATCCACACGTTGCACGGATAACTCACGTGCCGCCCGGACAACTCACGTTCTAATAGAATCAACCGCACGGAGAACTCACGTGCCAATAATCATAATCCGCCTGGTGTGGTCACATGCTACTAGTCCAGCTCATAACACAGAGAAAGCAAATATGCGAGAATACATGTACACGATCAATGATTATCAAGTTTCATACTCCTGGACTGGTGTAATTAACATGCTGTAGGCATGTGCAATGTGTGCTATCACAGCTAAAACAGAGAATTCCCATCAAGAAATAACATTTATCATGTTCAACCAGAAGAATAACCTCAACGAAATCTCAGATATGGTACAAATAACTCAAAGAGGGGTACAAAATAGGAGAAACATATCAACTTAAGCTTATCAATTATTTTAAGGCATGTCATCGCCTAAGCACTACCTCGAGTATGAAATAGTACCCCGGTGCACGCATGGGTACCCCACAAATATGCGACACCCATAGCACATAGCTATCACAAATAATTCAAGAAACTAATGCCTCACCGAAGTTTAGATAGATATTTATCTCAAGCAAACCAAATCACTCTGTTAACAAGCCCTTTCCTTTTGTATCAATCTCCGGAAGGTTCGAATCTAACCAAGATAACATAATACTATCAATAAAAACTATAGGAAATGATTTCAAAAGATAAAGCTAAGATCTTTAACTCAAGTCAAAAAGTCCACCCTAAAAGTTAACCCTGGGCTCGCACATAGGAACCTGACAAAATTAGTAAGTTTCGGACAGTCATTCAATTAGGAGTCCAACCATACTAAAATCACCCAATTCTGACCTCTAATCGACCTTCAAACCTCTATTTTTATTTTTGAAAAGTTTACACAAAATTTCACATTTCGTCACTTTAATTTACTAATTAAATGCTAAAAACAAAGATGGAATCATGATATAATAACAAATCCGAGTCAAAAATATTTACCCCGATAAAAATCTTAAAATTTCCTCCAAAATCTCCCAAAACTGAGTTCCACAACTCAAAATGTGAAATAATATCGAGGATTTTAAAACTTGCTGCCCAGTTACTACACTTCGCAACTGCGGAAATTCCTTCGCGATCGCAAAGAACAAAAATCCCCAGTAGCAAAATCCTTTTACGCGAACGCAATCATCAGGTCGCGAACGCGATGACCAGCCACCCAAACCTACGTGATTGCGGATAGCCACACGCAATCACGATGAACAAATGCAAGGAAATCCCAGACCTCCCCTTCCTTCTTCGCGAACGCGTCCCCTGACTCGCGTTCACATCGCACAAACAATCAAAAATTTGCGATAATGCAGCCAACATTCAAATAAATTCAAGCACACGTAGTAGGCTATTATACTCACCTTAGCCATTAGAAACAACACGAAATTTCAGCCAAACACATCCCACAACTATACTCAATGACACCACAGCACTATAGGTGTTCTATTCTCTTCTTGAATTAGCTTTTGGAGTTCAAGTTGGTATGTAAACACTTGTAGTTCTCCTTGAAACTCAAATATATATGAAGGAGGGACTGATTATTACCTTAATAACCAAGAACAACATGAAACCTGAGGTTACTTCACTTTGAAGAATCCTCCTAAACAACAACAAGATGAAGAACTACGATCTAGCAAGCACCACGGAATTTCTAGCATTGGATTGATGTTTTTATCTTTGATTTTTACTCTAGAATCATGGAGACTACTTTGAGAGCATCTAGGAGAGATTAGGAACTGTATTCGTCGAGAAAAATGAGTTAAAACGAGGTATAATTGACTTAAATACGAGCTGGACTTTCCCACCAACTTTGTGGGTCCCAAGAGGGCTGCTTGCGCAATTTCGCAAAAATGCGAATATATCTCTACTCTGATGTTGTATCAACGAACGATTTAATGCGTCGGAAACTAAACTTGTAGACCTTCAATTTTATAGGTGAATGACCCTGTAATCCATAATATATTAAGAGTAAAGCTCTGATACATTTGACCTAATTTTTAACATATTTATGAATGGAACTTGTGATGGCCTTTGCCAACTTTTGTTCCACAACTCGCTTGACTTCAAAACGTAACACACGACTATGATACGACTAAAATAACTCATAACATAACCTCCTTATCATATTAAGTACCCTAGTATCACCCCAAAAGTACATGTTATAATATTCTCAACTTGTCGACTTTCGACGAAATTTATTTTCTTCAAGTCGTTTAGCTTCTAAGCCTTCCAACCCTCTTGGTACATGCAATTCATGATCGTAAATATTTTTAATCTTCAAGGTAACATGAGTCCTCAACCTCGCGAATGCGTTGAACAATTTCCCACCTGCCAGAATTGATCCTTCGCGATCGTGACCTTCTCCTCACGATCGTGAAAGAGGAAACCAGAAGCACAGATATCAACAACTCCTCCAAGTCCAAAATGAGTCCGAACTTGATCCGAATCACACCCGAGGCCCCCGGAATCCCATCCAAATATACCAAAAGTTCTAAAACACGATACGAACTTAGTCAAAATCTCAAATTACATCAAACAATATTAAAATCATGAATTGCAACCCAATTCTAGCCTATTGGACTAATGAACTTCAACTTCTAAAACTAATGTCTAATCATACCAAACTAATTCCGAATGATCTCAAATTTTGCACACAAGTCATAAATGACACAACAGACATATTCTTACTTCCGGAACTGAAATACGACCCCGATATCGACAAAGTCTGTTGATGCCCAATTTTTTACTCATACGTTTCAAAATGCATATATACTTTCAAAATAGTGCATGAGCATCAACCAATATTTTTTCATAATTTTCTGTATTTTTAAAAGGATTTTAATTAATTTATTCTAGCATTTAATTATCCAAATAATTACTAATTGCATCACAAATGGTTTTACGATACTTTTATTTTCTTAATTTTATTATTTATATTTATACTAAGCTTTAATTATTTCAGGAATGGTCATATGTACATGTCAGGGTTATAATGGCAATGACTTTGCAATAATATCCTATGTGTGCATAATTACCTTATTTTACAAGAAAATAACCTTTTATATTTTTATAATACTAAGTAATTATTTTAAATCATTTTTTATACGTGAAAATCATTTTTTTAATAATTTATTACTCCCTCTGTTCCAGTTTATGTGAACCTATTTCCTTTTTTGTCCGTTCCAAAAAGAATGACCCCTTTCAAAATTGGTAACAATTTAACTTAAACTTACAATTCTACCCTTAACGAGAAGATTTTATAACCACACAAATACTCTGGGCCCCTTTTTGCTTTGTTTAGGACCACAAATTCCAAAAGTCTATATTTTTTCTTAAACTCCGTGCCCAGTCAAACAGGTTCATATAAATTGGAACAGAGGGAGTAATTATTTTTTAAATTATTTATCAAATTAATTGGGTATTTAACAAATAGCCCCTTTTAATAATGTTTAAATTCGGACCCCCAACCCAATTCAATTAAACATAGCCCAATCTACCCTAGCCCACTTAAATGAAACCCATGACCCAATCTCCAAATACCCGCCCCAAACCGGATGAAATCCTAGTCGTTGATCTCAGAAGATCAACGGTCCAGGATTCATTTTCTTTTTTAATTAACCAAACAACCCCCCAAAACCCTACCCGTAATCCCAAATACGTCGCCTCTGAATCCTCTCCTCTTCTCTTCTCTCTCAGATGCTCTCGAACCCTAGGGCGCCGTCACTCAAAATTTTTCCCAAACCCCTTCGATTCTTGACCAGATATGGGGTCATCTGGTGATTTATTGGCTTATCTAGCCTCTCACCTTTTCTGGTTGTTCGATTACGTTGATTTATGAAAGATTCTCGAAGAGATTCAGCTCAGATTTTGTTCAAACCTTTTCATAAGCTATCTATGGCCATCACCGTTTCTGAGTACCATTATCTTCGTGTTTATGACTCGAATTTATGGTTTTAAACCAAATTTTCTTTCATCTCTGTCATTCTTTCCTGCCTTATTTGAATCCCAATTTGAGTTGTTAATTGATTCTCCCCAATTTAAGGGGGGTGTTTTCCGAATTCTGTGGAATTATTTGATCAAGTTTAGCCCCAAATTAACTGGCTGATGGTATTTGCTTACCTTATTTGTGAACTCTAATTTTCTTTCCTTAATTGTCTTCTCTGCTGAATGCTATATAAACTCCATTCTGATTTGTTTTATACACACGAACACACTCAGAAAGTTACACCTACACGCACACATTCTTACTCTTACGCACACACACTCTCCATTGTGATCTTTTCTGTTGCTTGTGTTTGCTGCACTGTCTAGACGGCTGAAAGCCAAGGTTAGACTATTGGACTCTACTTGTTCTCAACTTCCTGATTGCTATTTCTTAACTGGTATGTCTCTACTTCTGCCATCGTTCAGTATGCTATGTAATTAGACCTATGTGTTTCATGCTTATTGATCTTAATCAGCATGCCCACTTCTATGTAATTAGGCCTATGTACTCCCTGTTCATGGATCTTAACCAGCATGCCTACTTCCATGGAATTAGACTCCTGTGAACTCTGACACATTGGGGCTAGTTCCAAATCCTTTATGAACTGTGTGTTGAACATCTGATTCTGGTGTGAGCACTGCCCGGGGTCCCGGAGGCCCTTGGGAACTTTGACACACCAGGAACCAGCTTTATGTGTTATGGATGGATTACCACTATGCTCAGAGGTGCTATGTTTGGAGGCTTGGTTCCAGGTTGATGTTGGGCCTATGAAGGCTCTCTACAATATAGTGATTTTCATTATGTAATTCATTTATATTGGTATGTATAATAATTCTTGTAAAAAACAGATATCGGGGTTATTAGTAAAGATGGGAGGGATTTTTTATATATCTCTGTTGGGATTGGGTAGAGAACATGCCTATAGGACTTGATTATGCTGCTATTATCTTACTGTTTTGACTATGTTCTACACATCTACATATCAGAAATCCTGTTGTAGGGCTTTACGTTTATTTCTGCACAGTAGACGTCATGTTTATAGGACTTGCACGCATTTTTATCCAATGTGCATTAGTAACCATGTCTATAGGCTATTGACTGTTCGAATAACCATTTTTTTTGTCAATACGCTCTAAGAGTTCTGCCTATACATGTGTAATAGAGATCCTGCCTATAGGAACTGAAGTCATCTAGATACCATGCCTATAAGGTTTCAAAAAATTAATTTCTGCATTTAGATACCATGCCTGTAAGGTTTCAAAAATTAATTTCCGCACTTAGATATCATGCTCATAGAGACAAACACATAAAATTAGTTTTGTAATGCTTGTGATCATTTTCAGCACATAGACAGCATGCCTATAGGGTCTAAACGGATAAAATCTGCCTGTTTAAACTAGTCACTGGTTTACAATACGTCTAGATATTATGCCTATAGGATCCTGCCGGTTGTCGCCTAGGCAAGCCTGTAGGATAATTAAAACCCTAAAATTGCCAAAAACTTTGTTTGTTTGACTGCTTGAAACGTGTCCAGATTCAGTAAGTAATAAATCAGTAGGCAAACTGATAGGTATTTACTGCCTCGCCTTAATGAAACTTCTGCATGTTGTGTGCTCATCTAGATATCATGTTATAGGACTTTAAATCGCGTAAAACTGTTTGTTTGAGGCGTGCATTTGTTTTTTGCCTATTTGTGGAGGTAAATATGAGCCCCTTAATTGCATCTTCATGTGATAGTCCTATCTGGCTTTTTGTTTGTCGCTTAGTTTTCTCCTTTTAAAACAACATAGGTGAGTCTAGAACTTCCTTAAATAGAGGTCCTAAAATACCTCCAGGTCCACAGACAAGGGACAGGTAATGCACGCATTGGGCACGCATCGGATGTTATTAGAACGCTTAGGTAATAAACAAAGGGGAAGGGTAATTGGGTAGTAAAAGGAAATGATGACCTGTGCGCTAATGCTATGTGTAGCACCCCAACTTGGGGACGATTACCAAGTATTGCACAAAAGTGATCATATAGGCTAAAAAACCTAGGACCCCTTTTACTCCTTGTTTTAGAAATAATCTTTATTTGTCTAAATTGCTTTATTTGCTTATAAGACTAATTCACCTAATTCTAGTTTGGCCGGGAACTACCTTTGTGGACCTCGAGGGGTGCCTAACACCTTCCGTTCAAGGTTATTTTGAGCCCTTACCCAATATCTGGTAACGTAAACCGGTTTATGAGTTATTTGCTTTAGGTGCCCTAACGCACCTTAAATCCGTCAGGTGGCGACTCTTCAAAATTCCATACCCCTTCCCAAAAGGAAATAAGTTGTCCCAAAGTGTCGAAACTCGGACTCCACGAGGAAAAAGGGGTTGCGACAGCATGGCGACTCTGCTCGGGATATTTTAGGCTCTTACCATTACAAACTTGTTTTTGTGAATTAGTCTTGAACATGCTTTATTCTGTTAATACATGTGCACCCTTTCCCTTTCCCCTTATTTGGATTTAATTGCCTATTTTTCAAGCATTTATTAGTTCCTTTATTACAGAAACTGACTTGTCTTCTTGTTTTCTTTCTTAACGTCTTTCAATTATTAAATACTACATTTGTCATTTTTCTAACATGCAAATACGTGACAACACGCTATTTATTTTTGCATAAATCATGCTCAACATCATATTCCACTTGTGCGTAATCAATCCTATAACAACGCTTGATGAATGTTTGCGCCCTTCCTATGTATCACCCTTTAAATCCGGAAAGGCGTATTTGCGGTAAAACTAATCGATCAGCGGTGCAGTCGACGGTTCCGTGCCTTTCCACCTCAAGTTGTCTGCTTGAGGGTACCAGTCTAGACCCCTCTAGAAACCTTACTCTGATTAATTGTACATGCATCATGGTCGAACCTCTCCAAAAGTCCATCGGATTTTCCATAATCCTAACCGACGCCACCACGATTGTGTGCATTAATTTGGAGAAATAAGTGCCAATATGCTAATCATTGTTGTATAAATAGTCGGATCTGGAGGGGGAAATGGCCTAACCATATTTCTTTTGCAGGAAATGACGCACGAAGTCCCCCGGTTCGGCATGGTCCGTAACATACCACCATTGTTGCTAAATTGGTCGGAGGATCTTCCGTCAAGTGATAAGAATCATGTGAAAAGGGTCTTGGGAAATTTGCCTTATTTATTAAACTTTCAGCCGAACAACATGTTAATTGAAGCTGCTACAATGTTCTGGGACAAAGAAAGAGCTGTGTTTCGCTTTGGAAACATAGAAATGACCCCTCTCTTGGAAGAAATAGGGAGATTCACTGGGCTACCTTGGGACACTCCTGGTTTATTGGCGCCAGAAAATTGCTCTACTAGGGGGTTTCTGAAAATGATGGGATTAAAGAAAAATGATGACTTGAGGTGCCTGAAAAATTCCTACATACCTTTTGACTTCCTCTATGAACGATACGCCACAACAGAGCTTATCGTATTTTTGATGACGAATTCTCTACACTTCCTTGGGTTGGATCCACCGCAGGGTTTTTATGTTCATCGTCTGTTTCTTGGGTATGTTAGTGTTCCCGATCCAAGGGGACAAAATCTACACCAGACTGGCCATGGTAACTAAAACTTTGATGGAGGGGATCGAAGGGCAGACATATACCATTGTCCCTATCATCATAACAGACATATACCGGGCCTTAGAGCGCTGTCAGAAGGGGTACAAATACTTCGTTGCAATCTGCTGCTGCAAGTTTGGCTGTTTGAACATCTCCTGAAAGGTCAATACCGTCAAGAGTTTCCGCGAAGGCCATGGAATGATCACATAGCCTTCCATCATCTCAAGAAAATGACCTACAACCCAAACAGGTTTGCTCAACTAGAAGGATGCTATAGGATGGGTGCAGTTTTTCAACAATTTGATCGAGGACCAGGTTCATTGGATGTTCAAATGGTTCCCTACCGACGAGTTCATCATCAGATCCAGGGATGTTTCACACTTGGTATTGATCGAGTTAAGGGGCATATAACCTTATGCTCCTATCAGGGTTATGAGACAAGCAGGTAGGAAGCAGGTCATACCACGAGTTGCTAAAATGAGTTATTTCATAGCCGATTTTCAGGGTGACGCCATTCCATACAAAAGTGAAGCACAACACATGTGGCATGTTAGCCCAAGAACAGGTGAAGTTTTGATGATTGACAAAAGAACTCAGTCATGGACCAGGTCCATCTTGTGAAGCACAATCATGATCAATCTATACATATGAGATGCACGTGAAGGAGATAAGGTCTACTGATTGATCGCTGCCTACTCCGCACCACTAAAAAGTAGTGAAAGAGGGTCGCAATAGCTTTTACCCGATTTTGGGTCGGGATCGAATCCATAGAGAGCTAGGATTGGAGTCGAGTATCTATATAGTTGAGGAATGCGTGTATGCTCTTAATTGGTCTTCTATTCATTTTTTGGATTTTCTTTATAATTCTATTTTTATCAAACTACTAATTGAAAATGCAACTAGATTAAGCTAAGAGATGAATTGCTACAAGTTGTATCTAATGCTTTAAAGAGGCACTAGGGTAGTGACTTTCATCTAGGTGGCTAATTGACGGGTAATTGAATCCAAGGCACGATTGACATGATTGGGGAAATATGTTATAACCGTTGCTCAATACTACCCACTCTACACCTCTCGGTAGAAAGAGTGGTTTTTCCCAATTGACTCTCTCGAGACCAATTGGGTATGCATAATTGCTCGAGCAACTAGGGTTCAAGTCGGGTAATTACTCTCTCGAGGTTTAACCCTTTAATTGGGACTATCAAATCTCTTGAGTCCATCCCAATTCCTTGTTGAGTCAATTTTGGAGACTTAGGCTCTCTTTCTCAAGAAGAGCCCAAGTCTACTAAACACAAACTAGTGTTTGCAACCACTAATTCATAAATTAAACCATAAAATTGACCCAAATAACAAACATCCATAATCAATCTAACCTTAAATCACAACACCCATCAATTACCCACACTAGGGTTGAGCCACAACCCTATCTAATGGGTTTAGCTACTCATGCTTGAAGATAAAATCGGAGAAATAGATGAAGAAAAGACATATTAATTAAACACTAAAGAAAATACAGAGAATCTATCGTTAGAATTAAGCTAAAATGCCCAAAATGGCTACAAAATAGTTTCTCACGAGCGCAGCTGCTGTTCTAAAATAGCTGATTACCCTAAAAATGGAAAAAGGTTCTACTTATACTAGGCTGGAAAAACTGGACAAAAATGCCCCTGGAGGGTCAGTGCGGGCCGCACAAAATGGACTGCGGCTGCACTAGGCTCTTGGTCTTGAAGTCTTGGCTCTCTGAACTCCGGCTCCGCGGACCGCGCAGAATGGACCGCGGCCGCGGAGGTCTCCAATGCGGTCCGCACAATAATGACCGCGGACCGCGATGACTTGAACCTGGGCATATTTCATTTCTCTGAACTTCTCTTCCGCGGACCGCACATTATGGTAGTGCGGCCGCGGAGCCTTCACCGCGGACCGTATATAATGGAGTGCGGCCACGTTGCTTGAAGCCTTAATTTCTGACTCTCTGAATCTCTCTAGTGCGGACCGCACAAATAGTAGTGCGGCCGCATTAGGCCTGTTCTCCTGAGTTTTGCCTTGTCTTAGGTACTTGAGCAGGTTTCACTCCTTTTGAGCCGATGTTTGACATTTCGTCACTTTGTCGATCAAACCTACAATCAAGCACAACTTATGAGCCTTTTGGGACTATTTTGTAAGAATTTATAATCAAAGCGTAAGCCAGAAGGAGCATAAAACACGTCAAAATCCCTAGTTATCAACTCCCCCAAACTTGAGCTTTTGCTTGTCCTCAAGCAAACAAAATAAGACCCACCCCTTATGGTAAAATCCAAGAATTTCCAGCTATCCTAAAGTAACCTCAACAAGCATCAATTGGGACTAACAATTGCCCTCAATACGAATGCATCATTAACAACATTTAACCTTTGAAAAACCATGGATCAATTGTGACACAAGAGCATCAAGAGTTGACTCAACACATCAACGAACTCTTTCAATTACTTTAGTCATTGTGGAACCCAAACTCACACATCCTCAACTCTCCCTAAGCAAACCTCACCTTGTTAGAGTATTGACACACAAATCGAGGTTAATGGGAATTCACTCATCTCTCTCAAGAAAAGGTCACAAGTCCGGCTCTAGGTACCATATGCTTGCCCCTTATGTAAGTATCCACTAATGTAAGCTTCATTCAACTCAAGATCATATAGGGATTTTGTGGAGTCATTGTGAAGGCTTTTGGTTCAGGGTAGGAAATGTTTTGGTCTAAGTGGGTTCCATCTTCCCTTAAGCACTTCTTTTGGTTCATTTGGCACAATTCACCTTACTCTTTGAGTTATTTCACCTCTTTCCAAGGGGTTAGAGAGACCCATTGTCACTCTTTCTTATGCATTTCAATTCTTTTCTCCTTTTTCAACTTTCCACACCTTTCTTTCTTTTACTTTTCTTGAATCCCTTTTTATTCTTTCTCACATTGAGCATTCTTTTTGTCTTTTTGCTTTTCTTTCTTTTTCATTGCCTTTCCTTTTCTTCATTTTTGTGCCTTATACCACTTTGTTTTCATCCTCGTCTCTCCCCCCAAACTTATACTTTTGCCATGTGCTCAAGGAAAGATCGGGTGCCAAGAGAGGGTATCTTTTAGAACGGGTATAGGCTTGTAACATGGTTCTTGAAAGAAAAAGGTCTAAGGCTCAAAAGGTTTAACTAGGGATCATATCATTGGTAGGCTATGGAATTTGTTCAACTATCATTTGGATCAAGGAGAGCCTATAATCACTTCTCAAGTCAAATTTCACTTAAGATTTCGCCTCAACAAACATTCAGGGCAAGTTCTAGACCAATGGATCGGGACTTGGACTCGCAATTCAATTTCTCACCACACAAGCTAAGGGATTGCTAAGGACATCGAGTCGGGAGCCCACAACGACCTTAGATACGATTTGAGCACACAATGGTCCGAAAAACCATTTGATGATTGTCGGTCAACACAAGAGTCTCAAGGCCACGACTTTCACCATCCTAAACACAATAATTTGTCTTTGACCATGGGATCAAAGGCAAATGTGCTAGGCCCAAGTGAAGCTTTGCTTGAGGTACCCTTAACTACAAACTACCAAAAACAAAAAACAAAAACGGACTCAAACCCTTAAGAAGGTTGTCACGCCATCTATCATTGGGAAGAGCCACCCGGTTCACACAAAACTCCACCTTTGGAAAGAACCGTGGCATTAAGAAAACCAAAGGCTTATTAAAACGTCCAAAACAAAACAAAAGGCTACGAGCCTATATAAGAAGCTAAAAACGAAAAAATTTTGCGAAAATAGAAAATAGGATGAATATGTACAATAGGGGATTTGAATATACAACGGGGAATGAATATATCCAATGATGTAACTTTATATACAGACCAAAGGAAAGATAAAAAGTGTGATAAAAGTAACTAAATGTAAAATTATATACAGACCAAATGAAAAACAAGAAAGTATAAAATGAATCTGTATATATACAGTCATCCAACAAAAATATAGGGCGCACCCCCTCAAATAAAATCTGGCATTGTCCCCAATGCCAACTAAACCAATTAAGCACCAAAAATAAGAAAGAAAGGATATGAAGACTCCCTAAGCCTCGTCTGTCTGCATAGGATCATGAGCAGTCCCTGGGTCCTCTGTGTGCTCGGGAACCTCAGACTGGTTCCCGGTAACCTGCTGCTCAGCTACTGGGACCTAGGATTGGACCTGTACTGGCTCTGGCTCTAGTACATCCGGTGGCTGACTGGAGGAAGCCTCCGGTGGGTCCGCCAACTCTATGATGGCATCATCTTATCTAGGGATCTTCCTCCTCTTCTTTGGAGGCCTCTGTGCCTGCTCTGGCTGTGTATCTGCTGCTGGCACCGCTGCTGGAGCTGGGTCCTCAAACAACAAGTCTAAAGGCAGCTGGTCTGCCTTCAGTCTATCCACATCCGCCCTCAGCTCCTTCACGGACTCCCTGGAGGCCCGTGTCTTGCGTAGCTTCTTGTGCTCCTTAGCAAGCTCCTTTAGAGCCTTGCCATGTGAATCCACAGCCTTTGCCAAATCAGCCTGGGTACTGAGGATCTTCTCCTGGTTGTCAAGTATCTTCTTTAAGGCATCCTCTATAGACTGTGGGACCTGTGCTGGCTGAGGAGCCGACTGAGCTGCAATGGTGGAGGTCAAGGTAGACAACTTGGACGAAGCAGTATACATCCAGTTGTTCAGGCTCTGAAGCGTCTGGCTCAGCTGGTGGGCAGTGATAGGATGGGCCCGGGAAGATGGAATCTCCGGGCCAGCTGAGGTAGAAGGACCTGGAGGAATGTCAGCTGAAGTGGAAGGTCCGGGAGGCATATCTGCAGTAGTGGAGGCAGGCTCAGAGGGGGCCTCTACCACAACTGGCTCTTCAGACTGGCCAGTTGGGGCAGAAGCAGGGGCTTTGTAGTTCTTGTCCTTGGGGTTGTCTGGCCCCTTCAAACTATACCATGAGAATGGAGCCGTAGCCTTGACCTTGATATCAAACGGCCTCTTCTCTACCTTCAAATCTCTGAAGTACATGGTCAGGGTGTTGGGGAAAGGGTAGTTCCGGTCGGTCTCGGAGCCCACAAGAGAAATGATGCGGGACATCACATTCCCCACATTGATGGGGTACCCTGCCATGATGGAAGCAACTAGGACAGCCCGGTGGAGAGGTAGAGTCTGATCATGGGAAGTGGGGTCTAATCGGCTGCATACAAACGTCTCCCAACCCCTCGCCTCAAAGTTGAGGGTCCTCCGAAGTATCTTGACCCCAGCGGTCAACCAGTCAGGAACTGTCCCCGGGATTGCCAGGAACTGAGCTAACCATGGGCGGACCTCCTCGCCCATCTCCAGCTTTGCCATGTAGAGGGACTCATCAACATCAGTGAACCCTAAATAATCATTCAGAGACTTCCCGTCGAATAGCACCTTTTTGTTTCGAACCTTGGTCACTTTAGAACCCTTGACGATGTGGGCCACATTACAGTAAAATTCTTTGACCAAGTGTTCATTTGCCTCCACGCAGTCATCTAGAAAGTGCTCCCACCCCACTCTCGTTCTGAACTCTCTCTGCACATTTGGGTTGTGGGGTAGAAGGTCTCTATCTATGAAGCTCCTCTCTAAAATCAGTTTTCTTACCGGCCACCACTCCCTGAATTTGTGGTATGCCACCTGGCTCACGAATCTGTCTTCCCACACTCGGGTTTTCTAGTTCGGGCAACCCCCCCAACCTGAGGCTCACCACCCTCCGGTACCTCCTCATCTCCCTCATCATCTCCCTCACCTCCGCATGCACTCTCCCCGGATAATGAAGCTGTGGGGGAGGTGGAGTCGTTCCCACTACCGGATGTTGAGCCCTCAGATGAATTAGAAATGACATTAACTGTCCTTCGGATAGTGGGTGATGGTGGAGGAGAATCATCAGTCAATCTGAAACTCGTGGCGATATGAGTTGGCACCGAGTATGAGGAAATGTCTTGGGATGGCACATACTCACTCCCTGATTGATCNATAATAAGCTCTCTGAATCTCACCACCGCGGCCCGCACAAAATGGTACCGCGGTAGTGCGGCCGCACTGGGCTTAAGGTCAACTTTCAGGAAATCATCACTGCGGACCGCACAAACACGACCGCGGTCCGCGGAGGGTGCCTAGATATGGCACTGATTATGGTTCTTGGGTTTTGCATTTTAGTTCAAGTTTTCACCTAGATATTGTCCCTACTCAATTACCCAGTTAATTATGCTCACCAAGCTCACAAAATTTAACATTTAAACTAAACTAACCTAAAAATTGAAGAAATACGGGAATGAAGAAGGATTACAAGCTACAAGAAATGAAACTAAAATGAAATTAAACAATTAGACTAAAGGAGTTAGGTGAACTGTTACCAGAATTTGAGCAGGAAAGAATCAACACAAAGCAACGATTAATCACGAGCAAGGAAGAAGGATGAACAGTACTTAGTCTCTTATGAGTTAAAATTGGCGAAAAGTGTAAACAGGGGTCCCTGAGGTCTATTTATAGACAACCGCTGGGACCCATCCTCACCTACCAGCCCGGCCGCACAAAATGGACCGCGGTCCGCGCTGGGTTTCTTTAGAAGAAATTTGAGAAGGTAGCCTCTGCGGTCCGCACAAAACAGACCGCGGCCGCAGAGGTCCACCGCGGTCCGCACAAAATGCCATGCGGCCGCGGTGACAAACTTCAGAGAGTCCTCCACTTAGCCTTCACCAGTGCGGACCACACAAAGTGTAGTGCGGTTGCACTGGCAAATTCAGAGACTGATCATTTTCTTCACACCGTTTTGCACTGCATCAACACAACCCCTTCAACATCTCACAACCAATTAGCCCAAAAATCAATCCTATACTACAAAGAAAATCAAAGAAAACAAGAAGAAAAAGACATGGGTTGCCTCCCAAGAAGCGCCTGATTTAACGTCGCGGCACGATGCGGGTTACCATCACATCATTTTAGATCAAGAAGCGCCACCACGTGGCTATCATCAAGCTTTCCAAGAAGCAATAAAAAGTACGCCCAGCAAGTCGGTCAAGCATCTGATCAATGAAGGTCAAGGGATAATGATCCTTGCGGGTCACTTTGTTCAACTTCCGGTGATCCATGCAACCCCACTCTGTAGTAGTCGACGTGGACGTAGTTCGTACTGTTGTACGATTGTTCGTACCACC
>NW_017670789.1:389997-411381 GCF_001879085.1 Nicotiana attenuata
CACCACAGTCATTCCACCCTTCTTCGGCACACATTGCACCGGAGAAGTCCATGAGCTATCGGAGATTGGATACACCACACCTGCATCTAGCCACTTGATCACTTCTTTCTTCACCACTTCTTGAATTGCTTCATTGAGCCTCCTTTGATGTTCCAAGGAGGGCCTTGCATCATCCTCCAAAATAATCTTGTGCATGCAAAATACGGGGCTTATTCCCCGAATATCTGCCAGAGTCCATCCAATTGCCTTTTTCCGCTTTTTGAGCACTACCAATGTGGCATCTACCTGCATGTTAGTAAGACAAGAGGAAAGAATAACTGGTAAAGTTGAATTAGAGCCCAAGAATTCATACCTGAGGTATGGAGGAAGTGGCTTCAACTCCAACACCGGTGGCTCCTTAATTGATGGTTTGGTTGGTGAGGTTTTCCGATTTTCAAGATCCAAAGACAATTTTCTTGGCTCATAGGAATAAGAGCCCATCCCATGTAAGGCATTAACACACTCCACTCTGCTTGCATCATCATCGACATCAAGATATAATAGCACGGCCTCAAGGGGATCCTCCACGTTAATCATAGCACTTGTGTCATCCACGATCACAGCTGTGACAAGGTCTACAAATGAACACACCTCGGTGTTATTGGATTGCTTCATAGACTTGCACACGTTAAAGACAACCTTTTCATCACCCACTCGGAAAGTGAGTTCACCCGCTTCAACATCAACCAATGCCTTCCCCGTTGCAAGGAAAGGTCTCCCTAGAATAATTGGGACCTCATAGTCCACCTCACAATCCAAAATCACAAAGTCCGCCGGCAGGATATATTTGTCCACCCGGACAAGCACATCATCAACTATACCCAAAGGACGCTTCATTGATCTATCTGCCATCTGTACTCTCATGGAAGTTGGCCTTGGTGGCCCAATACCTAGGGTCTTGAAAACTGAGAAGGGCATTAAATTGATACTTGCCCCAAGATCACATAAAGCTTTAGCAAAGTCTGCACTACCAATAGTGCAGGGGATAGTGAAAGCACCAGGATCCTCTAATTTCGGGGCCATTGAATGTACTATAGCACTAACTTGGTGGGTCATCTTGATAGTTTCACAGTCCATTGATCTTTTCTTTGTAACCAAATCTTTCATGAATTTAGCATAACCAGGCATTTGCTCCAAAGCCTCCACCAAAGGCACGTTGATGGATAAGCTCTTCATCATGTCAATGAACTTTTTGAATTGGTTGTCACTTTTCTGCTTGGCTAGTCTTTGAGGATAGGGGGGAGGTGGTCTAGGCAAAGGTGCCTTGGCTTTTGGCACCGCGGGTTCCGGCATGTCAATTATATGCTCCCTAGACGGGTTCACGGCCTCCAGAGTTTCCACCTTGGTTTCATTAATGTCAATCCTCACTTCATTGTTCACATTATCATCAACCACATCTTCAACTACCAAAGGAACATCATTTTCTTGCAACTCAACATCATCATCCACAACTTGCTTATCTTTCGAGGCATGCACATCACTGCCTCTCCCACTTCTTGTTGTAACCTCCATCACATGATTGTTCCCACCCTTAGGGTTCACTACCGTATCACTTGATAGAGCACCCTTTGGGCGAGTATTCAATGATTGAGAGATTGGCCTAATTGCACCTCCAAATTCCGGATAGAGGTATTGTGGGAAGCTAATTGAGCATCGGAATCTTGGTTCTTCTTCATCATTTGTTCGAACATCATTTCTATTCTTCCCATATCATTACCCGAAGAACTAGATCCTTGAGATTGAAACGGAGGTAGATTGTTCGGTTGTTGGTACATCGGGGGCCTTTGAAAGCTTTGCCCCCGATTGCCTTGGTTTCCATTGTTGTTCCACCCACCTTGACCATTGTTGTTCCAATTGTTGTTATTACCATTCCAATTCCCGTGGTTGCCTTGATTGTTGTTCCCCAAATTACCGCCCTGGTTGTTGTTGTTCCAATTACCACCACCTTGTTGTTGATTGCCCCAATTTCCTTGGGGTCGCCATTGTTGGTTTGAAGAGTTGCCTCTATTGCCTTGATAGTTTTTAACATATTGTACCTCTTCATTTTGCTCATTATACCCATCATTTTTAAATCCATCACAATCATCGTCAAATTGCTCAGAATTCCTTGATTTTGTTGCCTTCTTTGCCTTCTCTTGTTGGTAAGCAAATTAACACTTTCCATAGCATTCACTTGGAGAGGATTTTGAACTTGTTGTAGCTGTGCCTTAGCAAACTGATTCATAGTAGTTGTCAACTCTGCTATAGCCTGCCAATGGTCGTGTAACTCCTTATGCAAATGAATAATCGTAGGGTCACCTTGGGGAACATTGGCTCTACTTTTCCATGCGGAAGATGTATCCGCCATCTCGTCAAGAATCTTGCAAGCTTTATCATAAGACAACTTCATGAAATTACCCCCAGCCAATTGATTGACTATGCACTGATTTGTAGTATTGATGCCCCGATAGAAGGTTTGTTGAATCATCGCCTCGGTCATATCGTTGTTTGGGCATTCTTTCACCATTGTTCTAAACCGCTCCCAAATCTCATGTAAGGGTTCCGTGGGTTCTTGCTTGAAAGCCAATATCTCATCTCGAAGTGCCGCCATGTGCCTAGGTGAGAAAAATTTTGCAATAAACTTATCCGCCAACTCATCCCAAGTTGTGATGGAATGGTTGGGGAGTCTCTATAGCCAATCCAATGCCTTTCCCCGAAGTGAGAAAGGGAAAAGTCTCAACCTAAGAGCATCTTCGGACACATTCGTCTGCTTGCTACCCCAACATGTATCCACGAACCCTTTTAGATATTTGTAGGCATTTTGATCTGCAGCGCCCGTGAAATACCCACGCTGCTCAAGTAAGGTCAACATCACATTAGTTATCTGAAAATTGCCCGCCCGGATTCTGGGTGGGACAATAGCACTTGCATATCCTTGGTTTGGTAATACTCTGGGAGCCACTCTTGGAGGTTGCGGAGAAGGGTCTGGAATATTATCATTAGCATTGGCCTGGCGGCCTCGTCGTGGTCCGGGAGGTACAAGAGGCACCTCATCCTCTCCAATTTCATCTACCTCCTCCCCCGCAAGCACATTTCCAAGAGGGTCATTAGCATTTAAAGCCATTGGGTACCTGTAGTAATCACACACACAAATTAGTAACAAAGAAGGAAAGAAGAACAACACACAAAACTAACTAAATAGATAGCCAAAACCGTTAGCTCCCCGGCAACGGCGCCAAAAAGTGATCGCTGCCTACTCCGCACCACTAAAAAGTAGCGAGAGAGAGTCGCAATAGCTTTTACCCGAATTTGGATCGAGATCGAATCCACACAGAGCTATGATTGCAGTCGAGTATCTATCTAGTTGAGCAATGCGTGTATGCTCTTAATTGGTCTTCTATTCATTTTGGATTTTCTTTATTATTCTATTTTTATCAAACTACTAATTGAAAATGCAACTAGATTAAGCTAAGAGATGAATTGCTACAAGTTGTATCTTAATGCTTTAAAGAGGCACTAGGGTAGTGACTTTCACCTAGGTGGCTAATTGACGGGTAATTGCATCCAAGGCACGATTGACATGATTGGGGAAATATGTTATAACCGTTGCTCAATACTACCCACTCTACACCTCTCGGTAGAAAGAGTGGTTTTGCCCAATTGACTCTCTCGAGACCAATTGGGTATGCATAATTGCTCGAGCAACTAGGGTTCAAGTCGGGTAATTACTCTCTCGAGGTTTAACCCTTTAATTGGGACTATCAAATCTCTTGAGTCCATCCCAATTCCTTGTTGAGTCAATTTTGGAGACTTAGGCTCTCTTTCTCAAGAAGAGCCCAAGTCTACTAAACACAAACTAGTGTTTGCAACCACTAATTCATAAATTAAACCATAAAATTGACCCAAATAACAAACACCCATAATCAATCTAACCTTAAATCACAACACCCATCAATTACCACACTAGGGTTGAGCCACAACCCTAGCTAATGGGTTTAGCTACTCATGCTTGAAGATAAAATCAGAGAAATAGATGAAGAAAAAGACATATTAATTAAACACTAAAGAAAATACAGAGAATCTATCGTTAGAGTTAAGCTAAAATGCCCAAAATGGCTACAAAATTGCTTCTCACGAGCGCAGTTGCTGTTCTAAAATAACTAATTACCCTAAAAATGGAAAAAGGTTCTATTAATACTAGGCTGGAATAATTGGACAAAAATGCCCCTGAAGGGTCAGTGCGGGCCGCACAAAATGGACTGCGGCCGCACTAGGCTCTTGGTCTTGAAGTCTTGGCTCTCTAAACTCAGGCTCCACGGACCGCGCAGAATGGACCGCGGCCGCGGAGGTCTCCAATGCGGTCCGCACAATAATGACCGCGGACCGCGATGACTTGAACCTGAGTATATTTTATCTCTCTGAACTTCTCTTCCGCGGACCGCACATAATGGTAGTGCGGCCGCGGAGCCTTCACCGCGGACCGCATATAATGGAGTGCATCCGCGTTGCTCGAAGCCTTAATTTCTGACTCTCTGAATCTCTCTAGTGCGGACCGCACAAAGAGTAGTGCGGCCGCACTAGGCCTGTTCTCCTGAGTTTTGCCTTATCTTAGGTACTTGAGCAGGATTCACTCCTTTTGAGCCGATGTTTGACATTTCGTCGCTTTGTCGATTAAACCTGCAATCAAGCACAACTTATGAGCCTTTTGGGACTATTTTGTAAGAATTTATAATCAAAGCGTAAGCCAGAAGGAGCATAAAACACGTCAAAATCCCTAGTTATCACTGATCAAGCAGCAATATCTCCTGATCTGATCGAAAAGGTTGCATATTATATAAGGGGAGAAAGTCTCCTTATATGAGAGAACACAATCCAAGATAAAGATAGTGTTAGAGTTTGAGATCATCATGAACTCTTCTACGGTAGAAGAGCAGCAATTGAGTCCCAATCAAACTCTGATTACTAACCTATTAAATAATAGTGATTGTTCTCTTTTACAGGTATTGCACATACGCAGAAGTTAAACTAAATTTAGAGCAAAAGAGCAAGGCGATTTTGCAAGCAATTTATGTGTGATTTAAGTGTGCACTCCTGAAGCTACTTGAACGAGATAGAAGAACCAATTGCATTGTGTCTATCTTTTATTCTAGTTCAATTGTAGTAGGTGGTTTAAAATTATACCTTTCAGCTTTCATAGAAGCAATTGTATTAGGTACTTAGAGTGTTCATGTTATAGCTAACTTGAAGTTGTCACAATAGTTGAGGCTGTGTGCCACAACGGGATTAGAGTTAATCCTTAGGTTTACAAAGAGTTTTGTAAATGCTATTTTGGCTCAGTGATTTTAGTGGATGTTTGGGAAAATCCTACTGAGTAGTAGGTCGTGGTTTTTTCACCTTTTGAGCCAGGTGTTTTTCACGTAAAAATCTCTGTGTTCTTTATTTTTAGTATTTATTATTCCGCAAATAGTAGTAGTTGGAACACCTAGAAGAACCAGGTTCTTCTATAGTTCAGTTAAGCGAAAATTGGGTACCACACAAATCATCCCCCCTCTTGTGTGGTATTGACGTTTAAAACATCAATTGGTATTAGAGCGGGTTATCCTTGAAGAGGCTAACACCTTAGGAAAAGATCAAAATGACGCACCACCTGCAAACTGGGAAGGGCAATCCACTGCTAGGCCACCACTCTTTAATGGTCAGTACTATTCTCGGTGGAAGAACAGGACGAGAGATCACATCATAGGAGAAGACTATGAACTCTGGGACATAGTCACTGATGGTCCTCTAGCAACTACAAAGAAGAATGCTGAAGGAGTGGACGTGCCAAAGACAAGAGTTGACTGCACTGCTGAAGATTTGAAGAAATGGGAGAAGAATCCCAAGGCCAAGAAATGGCTTGTGTGTGGACTGGGTCCAGACGAGTACAGCAGAATTCAAAGCTGTAAAACTGCAAAGGAAATATGGGACACTTTACAAGTGGCTCATGAAGGAACTCCTCAAGTAAAGAGATCAAGAGGAACACTACTTTATTCTCAATATGAGAATTTTAGTATGAAGGAAGGATAATCTATCCAAGAGATGTACACAAGGTTCACAACACTAACAAATGAACTTAAATCTCTTGGGAGAATTATCCTTGAAGAAGACAAGGTTGAGAAAATCTTGACAAAAGTCTTACCAGTGACTTGGGAAAGCAAAATCACTGCTATTCAGGAATCAAAGAACATTGCTACCCTCAAGTTGGATGAACTGATTGGAAACCTCACTGCCTATGAACTGAGAAGGCAAACCATGAAATGGATGCACCCAAGAAGGAAAGAAGTCTAGCTCTCAGAATAGCTGAAGGTTCAGATCTGCAGGATGATGAAATGACCATGATCACAAAACATTTCAAAAAGTACCTGATGAGAGGAAAGGGTTCTTCAAGAGGTATAACCTTCAACAAACCAAGGGTTTCTAAGAAACAGACCAATGAGGGTTGCTACAAATGCGGTAAGACTGATCACATGATCAAGAACTGTCCTCAATGGGAAATTGAATGGAAGAAGGAAAGGGCTGAATGAAGGAACAGGAAGAAGGAACAGGTCCAACCTAAAAGGAACAAAGGATCAACAAAGGCTATGGTTGCTGCTTGGGGAGAAACATCAGATGAGGACTCTGAAGATGAAGCTGGAGATGCATAAGCACTTATGGCCATCGAAGAATCAGATGATGAACAGGAGGTAAGTGTCCTTCATCTCAAAGACAAGATTAAATTCCTGTCTAAAGAAAGGTTGTCCGAGCTATTGCTAGACTTCATTGATGAGTCTGAGATAATTAACAATGAGAAGGAAGATTTGTCTAGGGAATGTGTGATCCTAAAAACCAAGTGCAAAAATCTAGAATCTAGAGCTAATGAGAGTGATAGTAAAAATGCTGAGTTGAAGAACTAGGTTCTTGAACTTGACACCAGTGTCCTAGAACTTAGGTCTGAGAACTTAAAACTAAAACTAGGAATAGGTAAAAAGAAAGCTGATCACACTCAACTTACCCTAGAAGAAAACTTAGGAAAAATGAAGGATGAGTTGTACAGGAAGGATGAGCAGATAAATGTCTTAAAAGAAGATCTAGGGAAGGTAAAACATGAACTAGACAGAACTTGCAAATGGAACAAGGCTTCTGATGCACTTTCCTGGCTACAAGAACATCACAGTAGCAACAAAAGAGGACTTGGCTATGGGACTCAAGCACCTAAGTGGGATCCTAAAAGCAAGTATCTCACTCTTCCTGAGAACAAAATCTGCACACACTGTAGGAAGACTGGCCATTACAAAAATGAATGTAATGAAAAAGAAAAGGCCAGTCAAAAGAACAAAGCTTTTGTTCAAAAGAAAAATAGGCTGCCTGGGTGGGCTAAAAGGAATTTGATTTAACCCTTTGCCTATAGAAAGGTACCCAAACTAGTTTGGGTTCCTAAGACTAACCCTTGATTTCTTTTTGCAGGTCCAAGTGAAGGGAAGTAGCCAAATATGGTACATGGATAGTGGCTGCTCAAAACATATGACTGGAAGTAAGAACCAGTTTCTTTCACTTGAGGACTTAAAGGGAGGTAATGTCTCCTTTGGTAATGGGAAGAAAGGTGAGATTATTGGGATTGGAAAGGTAGGTAAGACAGACTCACACTCCATTGAGAATGTCTACTTAATAGATGGCTTGAAATACAGCCTGATCAGTGAGTCACAACTCTGTCACAGAGGTAACCTTGTAGCATTCACCTCTACCAAATGTTTTGTGATTAACCTTACCACTGACAAGATTGTTTTGCAGGGAAAAAGAGTTAACAATATTTACATTGTAGATTTGTCTACTTTGTCAGAAAATGAACTCACCTACCTAAGTGTGTTGGATAATGATCCCCTCCTGTGGCACAAAAGACTTGGTCATGCCAGTTTGAATCAGCTAAAAAAATAGTCTCTAAGGACTTGGTGATAGGGCTACCTAACATCAAGTTCAAGGAAGACAAAGTTTGTGAGGCCTGTGCAAGGGGGAAGCAGGTAAGATCATCCTTCAAAAGCAAGAAAATGGTAAGCACAACTAAGACGTTGGAACTGGTTCATATGGATCTCTGTGGTCCAATGAGAACCTTGAGTAGAGGTGGAAAGAAATATGTGATGGTGCTTGTTGATGATTATTCTAGATTTACCTGGGTACTATTTTTAACATCTAAAGATGAAGCATTTGACATGTTTACTGCTTTTGTTAGAAAAACTCAGAAACAACTAGGTAATCAACTTGCATCCATTAGGTCTGATCATGGAACTGAATTTGAAAATGTTAAGTTTGCTGAATTCTGTGATGAGCATGGGATAGATCACAATTTCTCCGCCCCTAGGACTCCTCAACAAAATGGAGTAGTTGAAAGAAAGAACAGGACTCTTGAAGACATGGCTAGGACTATGCTTCTCTCTAGCAAACTGCCTCACAGCTTCTGGGCAGAGGCTGTAAATACTGCATGTTACATTATCAATAGATGCATGACTAGACCTCTTGTAGAGAAGACTCCCTATGAGTTACTTAACGGGAGAAAACCGAATATATCCTATCTTAGAGGCATTTGGATGCAAGTGCTTTGTGCATAATAATGGAAAAGACTCCCTAGGTAAGTTTGATCCCAGAAGTGATGAGGGAGTATTCTTGGGATATTCTTCACATAGCAAAACATATAAAGTGTTCAATAAAAGAACTTTGTGTGTAGAAGAAAGTGTGCATGTTGTGTTTGATGAAACTAAAATTCTTTCTGAGAGACAGGAACATGAAGATGTTAGACTGGTAAAGGACTTGACTGAAGTCTCAGCACAAGTTAAAGTGGCATCAAAAGAAGGAACAGGTGATGGAACAGGTTCTTCCATCCAGGGCAACCTGACAGGGGGAACTAATCAAAGAGGAATTGAAACTAATTCCCTAAAAGAACCTATTCATGACCCTGTTCCTCGGCGACAGAACATGGGAGAAACATCTAGCAGAAATTAGTTGGTGGTGAAACCTCACAAGTATCAAAGTTCTCATCCTATTGATAACATAATCACTGATCCAACATCTGGATTCAAAACTAGATCACAATTAAAGAATCTGTGTGCTTTTGATGCTTTCCTATCTATTATTGAACCTAAAAATATTATTGAGTCTTTGCAGGATGCAGATTGCAATGCAAGATGAACTCAATCAGTTCGAAAGAAGTCAAGTTTGGCATCTAGTTCCAAGACCGAAGGACATATCAGTTATTGGCACAAAATGGGTCTTCAGAAACAAACTTGATGAAGATGGAACAGTTACAAGAAACAAGGCAAGACTGGTGGTCCAAGGTTACAGCCAAGAGGAGGGTATAGATTATGATGAGACTTTTGCTCCAGTTGCTGTCGACCCCTCCTTTTCTCTAAAGTGAGATCGGGTTTACGACATTCGGGAAGACAACTCTATTCCCATTTGGGAATTGGGTTTTTTTTTTTGAAGAGTCGCCACCTAATGATTAAGTGCATTAGGACACTAAGGGTTTTGAATTTGAAAAAACCAGAGTTCGGGTAAGGGCTAGAAATTATCTCGAGGGGAAGGTGTTAGGCACCCCTCAAGATCCACTAGTGTGGTTCCCGGCCATGCTTTAATTGTGACGTTAAATGCAAACAACAAGTAGACAAGCAAGAATTACAAACACAAAGAGGGATTTTCACATAATGGTTGCAAGGGATTAAGGAAATTAAAGAAACTGAATTTTGATAGAGGAAGCAGTTTTAAAAGCTTGAATAAAAGAGTAAAAGAGGAATTTTTACATAGTTGTTGCAAGTTAAAAGCAGTTTAAAAGCTGAAGTTTGGCAAAAATAAAATGGACAAATAAGGGAAGGGGTCCTAGGTTTATACATAATATGGATCACCCCACACAACACCCGGTAACCGTTTATACACGTGGTGTTATCGCGTGGTCATCATATCCATATCTACCCTTTCCCACCCCGTCAAGGTATTAAGCGCGAAATGGTATCGTTACCTATAGCATGCTATTACCCGTCCCAATCCTATCAGTCCCGGAGGCATTTGGGACTTCTATTCCTATCAAGGGAAGGAATTTTTGGGCTTTTTCAAGAGTTTAGAAAGGAAAAAATTCTAATGCGTCAAACAAAACATATAGGACAGTTATGGGGTACACATAACAATTAAAGGCTCATATAAGCCTCCTCAGAATCACAAAAATGTAGTTTAGCATGCCTTACATATACTGATTAGGTCTGAATTAAACTTAAACATTAAGCGGACTGGTTCAACCCATATTTTTAGACAAGAAGTCCGCATTAGGTCCGCCTGGCTGCAATTATTGAAGACTGATGCAGTTACAGCTTTTACCCTAAGGCTTGCCAAGGAAACTTTATAGGCATGATATCTACTGGTTTCAGAAGAAGAAGTAAACAGGTTACAGAAGGGTTGCCAGTTTTAACAGAATAATACAAGTTCTGCAATTGATAACGCGTTATTACTGACAAATTACCTTAAAAAGACTGAGGTAATTCAGAATTGATTGACAGTTCCTATAGGCATGTTTTCTAGCGTTGTTAATTTTAAACACTTTTATAGACATGGAAGAAAATGCAGAAAACCTACAACATGATATCTAGGTGTTTCATTTTATTACGAACGTGACATCTGATTGCATTTGGTTATTAAGACTTATAAACATGTTTGCCTAATGAGGAATAGATATGCAACAATCAGAAGGACCTATAGGCATATTTTCTACATGCAGAAATCCTATAGGCAGGGTATCTATATGAGAACATGCTGAGATTAGAAATCCTATAGACATGGTATCTATATGAGAACATGCTGAAAAATAGAAATCCTATAGACAAGTTATCTATATGATAACATGCTGAAAAATAGAAATCCTATAGACAGGTTTTCTACATGAGAACATGCTGAAAAATAGAAATCCTATAGACAGGTTATCTATATGAGAACATGCTGAAAAATAGAAATCCTATAGACAGGTTTTCTACATGAGAACATGCTGAAAAATAGAAATCCTATAGACAGGTTTTCTAGCCCCTTTTGCATACATGGTTACCCTCCCCTTTCTTCACTAAACCCCATAAGTTATTACAAATTATTACAGACCAAATGAATCGGGAAGAAAAATAAAATTACATCAGAGATTTAAGCTGCATCCAAGGAACCTAATTCAGACTCGATATCTAAGAATATGAGATGAACCAACTTCCGGGGTCGATTTTCGAAGCCTTTCTCTTATTTGGGATGTGTCAAAGTTCCAAGGAACTTCAAGAGTTCCAGGCAGTGCTTACACCCCAAATGTTATTGCAGAACAGATTATGGTGCAGTGTGGAAGTGCCGGCCCTCAAGTGTCCAAGTTCGGAGGGAACTCAAGGTTCCCAAAGCAAGGCTCACAAGAGGGGGGCAGGACTTAAGGACTAGGAGTAAGTGTAAGTGCAATGAAAGGGAATAAGGGGGGAGCCAGGGCAGGTTGGTGGTCATGCCTAGCAACTGGGTTGCTGGCACACCCCTGAGCAGCTTGTCAGCTCAAAAAATTAGAGAGTTAGGACCTTTTGAAGGTCAGGTTCAGCCATGGACAACAATTCATATGCTGCCAGGCTATACCTAAACTCTATACACATAAGGGAATAGAGGAATAGGAGATTGAAAGAGGCTAGGATCCATAGGACCCAGTCTTAATCCATGACAACAACTTTGCATGTTGCCATGTCTTAAAATACAGCCCAAACACATAAAGGGAATGGGGATAGGGATTCATTGCAACAATAGCTAGCAAGACATAAGTATTTATTTTTCTTAAAGCTGAACTCTATAAAGCAGTAAAAAGGAAGCTTGTAAGTAAACACATTGTATTTGATGCTTGAATCAAAAGTAGGACATACCAGTTCAGAAGAACAAGTAGGGAGAAGCAGTAGATTTGGGGAAGCCAAATTACAATCAGGAAGCAAGAGTGTGAGTTTTAGAAGAGAGTTGATGATTTTAAAAATCGTCTGTGTGTTAATGAAAGAGCAGGGTATTTATAATTGAAAACAGGTGTATCAAATAAGGCAAGGATCATAGTTTAGTAATAATTAAGGAACTATGTACCAATTAAAATCAATCAGCCAGAGTAGAAAAGGGAAATCAAGTAAATATCTCGTGCAAGGTAGGCAAATAAGGGTAAATACAAAGAAGACATTTAAGGTAAAAGTCTAGTGGTACTTGGTTTGTAAAACAAGGAAAAGGAATCAGTAAAATAACCAGTAAAGAATCCCATTGAAAGCTCTGCTCGAGTCAAAAAAGAGGTAAAGGAGAGTTTTAATTTAGGAAAAATCAGTAACAATCAAATAAGCAACATTAAAGGGATTCAGAATCAATTAACAGTTGGCAAAACATTTGAAAGAGAAGTTCTCGTATAAAACACATAGGCATGTCAAGCAAGAGGGTTTCAAAATCACAAACGCAGAAGAAGGTTCAAATTCAATTCATAAACTCGAAGTGAGTCTGAGAGTTCAAGGTTTCAAAGTAGAACCCTTGTCCAAACATAAAACCAAATTAGCCAAAGGAAACTCCCAAATCTTAGGGTTTTTTAAACTTGAATTTGACACAGAGATGAAGAGGCAAACCATTGAGATAGGCTCAGAGACTTTTTCAGAGTCTCATGAGAAGCATACAAGCACAATAGCAAAGAACATAGGAACCAGTACAGGAAACAAGTTTCAAGAAAGCTTGAAAATTAAACGAGTTCAGGTAGTGCAAACTTAAAGAAACAGTCGATAAAACACATCTAAAAAGAATCCAAGCAAAGTCCGGTAAAGGCAACCAAAGGACTAAAACTCAGTAGGAAAACACAGTAGAGAAGCACATGAAATAGGCATGTGAGAGCATACCAGAAAAACTTCATAATACAACAAATATAAGAACACACGAAAAGGCATGCGAATCAGAAAAGAGCAAATAAGGACAAAGCAGGGGTTGATTCTCACCAAGAAAAGGAGAAGAAGAAGAGTCAGAAACATTTTAAGAACTTTCCAGAAACCCTAATCGAAAGGAAGTGCTTTTTGAAAGAAAATCGGAGAAAACGTTTAAGCAACTTAAGCAACAGTGCAAACATGTAACAGATCTAAAATAATCGGAGAGAACCTCGATATTTAGGGTTCCAAATGAACCCTAGAAATGAGAAAGGATTAGAAAATACTCGATCTAAGCCGGATAATGTCATAAACAGGCTCAGAAGACCAAGAGCCACTGGAGCAAGGCCGGAGATGGCCGGAGCTTCGAATCAGTGAGGGCCTGAGTGAAGACCTTCGAGGTCTGGCTTCGATCCTTCGAACAACAGGCATGCAGAAGCCATAGGAGGTGGGTACAGGCTGTCCATGGCCTGAGAAGCCATGGACGCCGGTGAAATCATGGTGGAACAAGGTAGGGGAACGCTAGGGTTCCGGGGAGGGCTAGAGAGAGTTTGAGAGATGAGAGTTCAAAGGCGGCGTATCTGATAAAATAGATTAGGGTTAGGGGGTATGGAAATTTAAAAGGAAAGAACGGATCATGGCCGTTGATCAAAATGATCAACGACCAAGATTAAAAGAGGAACCGGACGGTCTGAAAATGGGTTGTGGGTTTGGGTTGGAATTTGAAATTGGGTCGTTTGATTAGGGGTGGAATTGGGGGTTAAATTGAGGCTACAATTGCAATTGGAAATGGCTATGTATTAAATAACCAATTTCTCCCCTCTAATTTATATAAAAATAGTTAAAATGATTTTAAAAATGAATTAAAAGCACTGAACTAATTAATAATATATAAAAATTAATCCAAAAATACTGGGAATAATTTTATAATTGTAAAATGCCATTAATCATAATATAGGCTATGATTGCAATTTTATGCGATTTTAGTTTAAAAATATCAAATAAATTTGTTAAAATATGCAAAAATTACCTTTATTATATTTTGGTGTAAATATGAGGATGGAAATAAATTATTCACAAAAACGGTAGTTTTAAGAATAATTACGTGATTTTGTACTGCTAAAATAGACAATAAATCGAGTTTATGAGTCTTAGAAAATTAGGGAAAAATACCAAAACTCTTGGGCATGCTTATGTATGCACACACATACTATTTTGAGAATATTTTGAGTATATAAAATACATAGGGAAAAATTGGGTATCAACAGCTGCCCCTCTTTACCCGGGAAGGATGAAAGAGTTGTCGGGTAAAGATATGATGACCAATTTTGACCGAGAGAGACGGCTTGCAAAAGGTTTTGACCGAGCTCTGGTTTCTGAGCTGCCTACATATCCCCGATTTTACAGGAATCAGGTCATATGTAGTTCAGGATACATCGACGGAGTATGCCGATGGAGGTTTTCGAAGAGACGGGCGCAATATTTAGGTTAGGAAGGGTAGTCAGGGACTGATGGGTTGCGAGAACCGGGGCGAGATCGCTCCTGTTGTAATGGCCGTTGCCAGCTGATGTACCTGCAATTGAGTAAGACAAGCATATCGTGCGGAATTTTAAACGTGATGCAAGTTCCCATTGGACCATGAATGTTGTCTTTGGACGGTTAAGATGAGGTCCTCAGACCATGATGTCCTGGGCCATGAAGCTCATAATAAAGGATTCGTAGGCTATGAAATGACTTTCTCGGGCTATGATAATGGTGCCTCCGAACCATGATGCCTTTGAATAATGATGTGCAGAATATAAAGCGGGGTCCTCAGGCCATGACATGGCTTTCTCGGGCTATGAAGATGGTGCCTCCGAACAATGACACCCTTGGACGGCTTGGCGGTATTTCAGCCCATGAAATGCAAGATTTGGCGGTATTTCAGCCCATGAAATGCAAGATTTTGCGGTATTTCAGCCGATGAGAAGGATAAGTCCAAATGGCGATATTTCAGCCGACATAAATTTAAATAAAGCTGGCGATGTTTCAGCCGATGTAGAAAATGTAAATGGCGATATTTCAGCCGACAGAAATTTAAATAAAGCTGGCGATGTTTCAGCCGATGAAAAGATTTAAGTAAAATTGGCGATATTTCAGCCGATGTAGGGATCTAAATAGAGTTGGCGATATTTCAGCCGATATAGAGATTTAAATAAAGTTGGCGATCTTTCAGCCATGCATATGGAGGTAGAGCTTAACCTCGGAAGGCAGAATGGTAGCCTTATGCAATGTAGAGAAATGCAGGATGGAGGTAGAGCTTAACCTCGGAAGGCAGAATGGTAGCCTTATGCAATGCAGAGAAATGCAGGATGGAGACAGTGCTTAGTCTCGGAGGGCAGAAAAGTAGCCTTTTGCAATGCAATAAATAAAGGTGAGGAGTAACGAAATCTCTTAGCTGATGGATGATGGTCGGTAGTTGATCATCATTGTGGCTGCTGAGAATGTCGTGCGCGGATAGCACTTGTAAGTGGGCGATGATTTTGAGAGTCGTATTCCTGAAAAATATGAGTTTGTAATCATATCTGATGACTTTATGTCTGGGGTGCCTGCATCCAAAGGAAAATTGTGAGTTTTATAAAGGGGAAGGTTAGTTCGTCTTCCCGTGGACCTCTCTTGTCCTACTCGGCTCTTGCTTTCATTGGGGTAGTGTCGCTAAACAAAGCAAATTTGATAGTAGCCATGCATGACTTAGTAAAATAATAAAAGTATGATGTAAATACATAATAGGTAAAATGATTTTAGATGAACCGATGACTGCGACACGGTTCAAGATATTGCAACCTCTTTTGCTCCGGAATTTTGAGGGTCCTCCTCAAAATTCTGCCCCAGTTTACTGGGCTGGTGCTTCTGACGGCTGCGCGTGATGATTGGTGAAGATCAACTTCGGAATTTTGAGGTTCCTCCTCAAAATTCTGCCCTAGTTTCCAGTATCGGGGGGAAATAAAAATTTTATTGAATTGTGACCGAATCCATAAGGCTGCCTACGTATCCCCTCTTAAACGGGAATCAGGTCAGGCGTAGTTCAAATTATATCATAAAGGAATCTTAATGGTTATACATAGTATCACTTCACTGCATCTGAATTGATCGGCTTTGGCCAGACTTCTGCATCCATTTTTGCGAGAGTGTGGGCTCCCTCGGTTAGAACCCGGTGAACCATGTACGGACCTTGCCAGTTGGGAGAAAACTTTCCTTTGGCTTTGTCTTGGTGCGGAAAAATCTTCTTCAGTACTAACTGCCCTGGCGCGAATCGTCTTGGCTTGACTCTCTTGTTGAAGTCTCTGGTCATTCTGTTCTGATAAAGCTGACCATGGCGAACTGCATTCAGTCTTTTCCCGTCTATAAGGGCTAGCTGCTCAAAGCGACTCTTTACCCATTCTGCATCTTCAAGTTCTGTTTCCCGCATAATTCTCAGGGAGGGAATCTCTACTTCGGCTGGGATAACTGCCTCGGTACCGTAAACCAGCATATAAGGAGTTGCCCCAGTTGATGTGCGGACTGTGGTACGGTATCCCAATAGAGCAAATGAGAGCTTCTCATGCCACTGCTTGTGTTTTTCTATCATTTTCCTCAGTATCTTCTTAATGTTCTTATTTGCTGCTTCTATAGCTCCATTGATCTGGGGTCTGTAGGCTGTAGAATTCTTGTGCTTAATCTTAAATGTCTCACACATTGCTTTCATTAGATCACTGTTGAGGTTGGAACCATTGTCAGTGATGATTGACTCTGGGACGCCGAACCGGTAAATGATACGGTCGCGAACAAAGTCTGCCACAACCTTCTTGGTTACCGCCTTATATGATGTTGCTTCAACCCATTTGGTGAAGTAATCAATTGCCACTAGAATGAACCTGTGCCCGTTTGATGTGGCAGGCTCGATGGGTCCGATGACATCCATTCCCCAAGCGAAGAACGGCCATGGTGAGCTTGTTGCATTGAGCTCGTTAGGGAGTACCTTTATCATGTCTGCATGGGTCTGGAAACGATGGCATTTTCGAACATACTGGATGCAGTCTGTCTCCATAGTCATCCAGAAATAACCAGCTCGGAGTATTTTCTTGGCTAACACGAAACCATTCATGTGCGGACCACAGGTCCCTGCATGAACCTCCTCCAACAACCTGGATGCTTCCTTTGCCTCGACACACCTTAGTAATCCCAAATCGGGAGTCCTCCTGTACAGGATTCCTCCGCTGTGAAAGAAGTGATTGGATAACCTCCGCAGTGTGTGCTTTTGCGTAGTGTTTGCAAGTTCTGGATACTCTCCTGTTGACAGATATTTCTTAATGTCATGGAACCATGGTTTTCCGTCTGCTTCTTCCTCGACATGAGCACAGTAAGCAGGTTGATCCTGGATTTTTATCGGGATAGGATCAATGAAGTTCTTATCTGGATGTTGAATCATGGATGACAAAGTGGCCAATGCATCAGTGAACTCATTCTGAACTCTGGGGACATGCCGGAATTTTGTCTTTGTAAACCTCTTCCTCAACTCCTGTACATGATGCAAGTATGGGAGTATTTTGGAATTCTTGGTTGCCCATTCTTCTCGAACCTAATGTACGAGCAAGTCTGAATCCCCGATCATTAGTAACTCATGAACGTTCATATCAATGACCAGCTTGAGCCCTAAGATGCAAGCTTCATACTCGGCCATGTTGTTGGTACACGGGAACTTGAGTTTGGCGGACACCGGATAATGTTGGCCTATTTCTTATACTAGGACTTCTCCTATGCCAACGCCTTTAAAGTTTGCTGCTCCGTCGAAAAACATTCTCCATCCATCATAGGATTCTGCAATGTCTTTCTCCTATGAAAGAAACCTCCTCATCAGGAAAATACGTCTTTAGAGGCTCGTATTCTCCGCCCACGGGGTTTTCGGCAAAATGATCGGCTAGTGCTTGTCCTTTGATCGCCTTCCGAGTCACGTAGACAATATCAAACTCACTCAACAGAATTTGCCATTTGGCCAGCTTGCCCATGGGCATGGGCTTCTGGAAGATGTACTTCAGCGGATCCATCCTTGATATGAGATAAGTGGTATAGGCACAGAAATAATGCCTCAACTTCTGAGCTACCCAAGTCAGAGCACAACAGGTGCGTTCTAGCAGGGAATACCGGGCCTCGTACGGGGTGAACTTCTTGCTGAGATAGTAGATGGCTTGCTCCTTTCTCCCCGTTTCATCATGTTGTCCCAAAACACAACCGAATGCTCCATCCAATACTGCAAGGTAGAGCAATAGAGGTCTACCTGGTTCGGGCGAAACCAAGACGGGCGGCGTTGACAGGTATTCCTTGATTCTGTCAAATGCTTTCTGGCAATCCTCGGTCCATTTGCTAGCAGTGTCCTTCTTCAACATTTTAAAGATGGGTTCACAAATGACAGTGGACTGAGCTATGAACCGGCTGATATAGTTGAGTCTCCCCAGGAAACTCATAACCTCTTTCTTGTTCTTTGGAGGTGGTAATTCTTGAATGGCTTTGACCTTTGATGGATCGAGTTCTATTCCCCGTCGACTTACTATGAACCCAAGCAGTTTTTTGGCTGGAACCCCGAACGCACACTTGGCGAGAGTCAGTTTCAAGTTGTACCTTCTCAATTTGTTGAAGAACTTTCTTAAAGGCTCCATGTGGTCAGTGGCTTTCTTGGATTTAATGATGACATCATCTACATACACCTCGATCTCCATGTGTATCATGTCATGGAAAATAGTAGTCATGGCCCTCATGTACGTGGCCCTAGCATTCTTCAATCCAAACGGCATCATCTTGTAACAATACATTCCCCACGGCGTGATGAAAGCCATTTTCTCCACGTCTTCTTCATCCATCCATATCTGATGGTACCCAGCAAAACAATCGACGAATGACTACAGCTCGTGCCTGGCGCAGTTGTTAATCAGGATGTGTATGTTTGGCAAGGGGAAGTCGTCTTTCGGAATGGCCCGATTGAGGTACCGGTCGTCGACACAGACTCTGACCTTCCCATCCTTCTTTGGCACTGCCACAATGTTGGCTAACTATGTCGGGTACTCTACTACCCTGAGGACCTTGGCTTTGACTTGCTTGGTGACTTCTTCCTTGATTTTCAGACTCATGTCTGGCTTGAACTTTCTGAGCTTCTGCTTTACCGGCGGACACATCGGATTTGTTGGCAGTTTGTGAGCTACAATAGATGTACTGAGACCGGTCATATCATCATATGACCAGGCAAATATGTCCTCATATTCTTTTAAGAACTCCGTGTACTCTTCCTTTTCTGATGGTGACAGGTGAACATTGATGCGCGTTTCATTGACATTCTCTGTATTCCCAAGGTTGACAACCTCGGTTTCGTCCAGGTTAGACTTAGGTCTATTCTCAAAGTTTTCGACCTCTTTAATGACCTCTTCGGGTATCTCATCCTCTTCTGAGCCTATATCCGTTTGTTGCATTATCTCGTCGCATGTCACATTCATCGGTTCATCAAAATAAGTAATAGTAATGATGTGTAAAAGTAAAATAAATAACAGAGAAAAATAATAAGAGCGATACATATATAAGAAACTGAAATGCTTTGATAAATTCCAAAATTGTTTTGAACATCGGAGCTTTTTTTTCAAAATTTAAAAATAATACTGAAGGGAAATCAACTAGCGAAAAGTAAAAGATAATGCATAATGCTTTGTTCAACCTTGCTACCCCGAAGCTCTCCGGGACTTGGTGGTTCTAATGGACAAATTGTTGAGGCGCTCCCCTCGGCTCACGGCTTGTATGGAAGGGCCTTCCTCCCCTTCCTCCTCGAGAATGACGTGACAGTCCATATCGTCATCTTCCAAAAACAGGTTCTTCAATGCAGCTAATGTTTCATCTTCCTCTGACCCATATAAGATGTCTGCCGGCTGGAAAGTCTGCTCCAGGCGGGGTATAGGGTGCTCCAGTGGACAATAAGGGTCGCGCCATGGTGGCGACCATTCGTTGAATTCTTCCCAAGTATATCCATACCCTAACCCGAAAGTGGTTCCATGCTTCTTCAGTTTGATAGGCTTGGTGATTCCCTAGAGGTTCTTGCCGAGCCCTTTGCTAGGTTCATACCCGCTCTTAGAATACTCTCTATCTTGTTATCCCACCACTTATCTTTGTCCACGGCGTTGACTCGCTCAATCTGGTGGTAGGTTTCTCCTCCTAGTCCTTCTTCCTTCAATTGCGGGATGGTTTGACGACTGTATATGGGGTTACTCCCGTCACCATGAATAATCACCTCTTGGTGATTCCACTCGAACTTCACTGCCTGGTGCAGGGTTGATGCTACAGCTCTAGCGGCGTGGATCCAAGGTCGTCCTAGTAGTAAGTTGTAGGATGCTGGGATGTCTATTACTTGAAAATCAACATCGAACCAAGTTGGCCCCATTTGCAAACATAAACTGATTTCCCCAATAGTGGACCTTTGGGAGCCATCGAAAGCTTTGACGTTGATAGCCCCATCCTTGATTTCATGCAGACTCTTCCCCAATGTTCTGAGGGTCACCAGTGGACAAATGTTGAGGCTGGACCCTCCGTCAATCAAAGTCCTGGTGATGAAATAGTTCTCGCATTGCACAGTGATGTGCAATGCTTTTTTGTGGCCTAAACCTTCAGGGGGCAACTCATCCTCGTGGAAAGTGATTTTATGACTCTCCAATACCTGCCCAACCATGTTTGCCATCTCTCCTCCAGTTATATTGCTGGGTACATACGCCTCGGAGCTTTGCAGTAGAGCTAGAATGGAGATCTGTGCTGGTGTTTTGTTTAATTGGTCGACAACTGAGTATTCTTTTGCCTGTATCTTCCGCCAGAGATCATCAGGCCCAGTTTTAAGTGCTCCAGAGTATAAATTCTGCCAGTCCTGGTCATACCCTGCGCTGCAATTGCTTCTCCAGACCTAGTCTTTCCCTTCCTTCTTGCCTCGGCGGTGTAATCCCAAGGGATGGCCCATGTATGGAATGGCGTTACGGCTGACATTGCCATAGGAATGGGCACTCTCGTTTTGGGAGGCAACACAGCAACTTCAAATGGTACTTTCGGAGACCCAAACTCCACCTCAATTGGCTCTACGGTCTTTGTGGATGACGGTGTTTCAAACTCGAGAGGCACGGACATGTTTACTTCAGCATCCCCAAAGGGCTGGATCTGGACTACGATTGGATTTAGTGTGACTGTTGGTTTCTTGGGCTCGTCACCTTCGGCAATTAATCCAATTGACCCTTTGGGGTCCCAATCATCTTCTACTTCGATCATATGCACACCACCACCCTTATGATCAGGCAAAGGATTGTTGCGAACATTAGGAGCAGGTTCCTTGGCCACGATGATTTTGTTGTCAATTAGATCTTGGATTTTGTCTTTCAGAGATCGGCACTCATCAATGGTATGCCCTTTCATG
>NW_017670789.1:422366-434922 GCF_001879085.1 Nicotiana attenuata
TGAAAGGGTCTAAAAGACAGTATATGTGTCCGAGGTTTTGACGGTGGAGGAAAAGATTCGGTTGGTGATATAGTGCTTGAATTGACAATAGGACCAGTTGGATTCACCATGGAGTTCCAGGTACTGGACATGGCCGTCTCTTACAATTTGCTGTTGGGTCGGCCTTGGATACGTGCCGCCAAATCAGTCTCGTCCTCTTTGCACCAGATGGTTAAGTTCGAGTGGGACAGACAGGAGATCGTCGTGCATGGTGAGGAGAATTCGTGTGCTCATAGTGATGCCTCTGTCACATTTATTGAGGCCGAAGATGATAAGGGGCCTTGGGTCTACCAAGTTTCTGAAACAATGCCGGTTGAGAAGATTCCAGAAGGAAAATGTATTCCAACTCTAAAGATAGCCTCTGCATCCGTCATGGTGGCCTCTGAAATGCTGCAAAATGGCTTTGTGCCAGGCAAAGGTCTGGGTGCATCCTTATAGGGTATCGTACAGCCGGTGTCCCTCCCTGAAAATTTGGGTACGTTCGGTCTTGGATTCAAACCCACAGCGACAGATGTGAAAAGGGCTAAAAGGTTGAAACAGAAGGCGCGGGCACTTTTGAAGCCTATCCCGCGTCTCTCCAGGTCCTTTGTCAAGACCGGTGCCATGAAACGCCCAGTGTCAGCAGTTCCATGTCCTGTGGTTGACATTGATGAAGAGTTAATTGAACGGTTCCAGAGGTTGTTTGATGATGCGAACATGATAGAAGTTGGAGAAGGTTCCAGCAAAGCAGATGTGCAGTTCGTCGGGCTGAAAGCAAAGCTTAAAAATTAGAAGGCTACTCCTTTCCCTACTCGGAAGGAGTTTTGGTAGTTTGCTTTGTTTTCCTTTTTATCTGGGTTATTCCAGGGTTGTGACCCAAATTTTTTTATTTTTCGCTTGTTGATGTACAAACCTTGTTATCCTTTATTTTCAATGAAATGCAATTTCCCTTTTCCATCATTCCTGATAGTTTTTATTTTTGTTTCTTTTCTTCTTACAGTTCTTTTTATGCTGGTTTCAATGACATGACATGCATAAGGAATCTTCGGCCAAGTCTTAAAGGTCAATCTAATTCTGAAATAATAATCCAAGAAATAGAGTGTGATGATGAAACAGAGTATGATGAGGATGAGGCATTTGAGGAGATTAGTAAAGAACCAAATCATTTTGAAGAAAAACCCAAGCCTAATTTGAATGAAACTGAAGCAATCAATTTAGGAGATCCAGATAATGTCAGAGAAACCAAGATAAGTGTCCATCTTGAACCACAAATCGGAGAAGAAATAATCAAAGCATTGTTTGAATATAAGGATATTTTTGCATGGTCGTATGATGACATGTCAGGCTTGAGTACCGACTTGGTGGTCCATCAATTGCCAACTGATCCGGCTTTCCCTCCCGTCAAGCAGAAATTAAGGAAGTTTAAGACCGATATGAGTGTGAAGATCAAAGAAGAAGTCACAAAGCAACTTGATGCGAAGGTCATTCGGGTCACACGGTATCCCATGTGGTTAGCTAATGTTGTGCATGTGCCAAAGAAAGATGGTAAGACCATAGTGTGTGTTGATTACCATGACCTCAACAAAGCAAGTCCGAAGGATAACTTCCCGTTGCCAAATATCCACATTTAGATTGATAATTGTGCCAAGCATGAGATCGGATCTTTTGTGGATTGCTACGTGGGATATCATCAGATTTTAATGGATGAGGAAGATGCGGAAAAATGGCATTCATCACGTCGTGGGGAACATATTGCTACCAGGTCATGCCATTTGGTTTGAAAAACGCTGGGGCAATTTACATGAGGGCAATGACTACCATATTCTATGACATGATACACAAGGAGATTGAGGTTTACGTGGATGATGTGATCATAAAGTCCAGGAAGCAGTCTGACCACGTCAGAGATTTAAGGAAGTTTTTCCAGAGGCTCCACAAGTATAATCTTAAGCTCAACCCTGCAAAGTGTGCATTTGGGTCTGTATGGGAAACTGTTGGGGTTCATAGTCACTCGTCGGGGCATTGAGTTGGATCCGTCAAAGATCAAAGATATCCAGGAATTACCACCGCCAAAGAATAGATTGCAAAGCAAACAAGAAAAGATTGCAAAGCTTATTACCAACTTCCAAATTGCACAAAGCAAAGTGCGGCCACGACATGCCAGAAATAGCATGAGGCAAACTGGAAAATAAGGTGTTAGCCGAGGTTCAAGTGATCGAGTGGTTTCGTGAATAGTGGGGAGAAATACAGAGGTTCATATTGGAAAGACAGAAGTGTAAAACAACAAGTTGAGTATGGGGCGTTTAGGCCATTCAGGGTCTTGTGGTTAAGGCGCAGTCCGAAGGTCAAACAATTCTTTGCCAGTCGAAGGCGCTTGATCAGAACAAAGCATGGCAGTGGAAAGGCCACCCTCAGCAAGAATGCCGCAAACTAACCACCACATTTTCAAACTGATAAGATTTTTCTTTGACTGAAACATGGGCAGGAAATTTCATTTGTTCCAGAGAAACCCTCCGTGAGCAAAGCAGGTGCCAGACAGGTTCGGCCGTAAGTTTCAGTACCCTCCTGGAAAACGGGATTTAGTAAGTTTCAAGACCCTCACAAATGACAAGGTCTGACGAGGGTTCTACTTTTGGGAAATCTAATTTAGCATTTAAGTTTTCACTTTTGAGATGAGACTCGGTATGAAATTTTCAGGGTAAGGGAATTTAGCTTAGAACTTATTTTGATAACAAAAGTCAATTAACACTCACAAATGCTCCCAATATCAAACTGGGGCAGAAAAATTTCTTTTGTTTTGTCTGTAATCAGGCGCCCACCTGGAGAACAAGGAAAACAGTTCAAGTTTTCAAGGGAAAGTAAGAACAGTCCAAGCTTCAGCAGTCAGGCGCCACCTGGAGAACAAGGGAAAACAATTCAAGATTTAGGGAATTACAGTTCAAGTTTTGGCAATTAGGCGCCTACTTGGAGAACAAGGGAAACAGCAAGTTTCAAAGGAAAGCAGTTCAGGTTTTGGTAATCAGGCGCCCACTGGAGAACAAGGAAACAGTTTAAGTTTCAAGGGAAAGGAAGACAGTCCAAGCTTCAGCAGTCAGGCGCCCACCTGGAGAACCAGGGAAAACAGTTCAAGATTCGTGGGAATACAGTTCAAGTTTTGGCAATCAGGCGCCCACATGGAGAACAAGGGAAAACAGCAAGTTTCAAAGGAAAGCAGTTCAAGTTTCGGCAATCAGGCGCCCACTGGAGAACAAGGGAAAATAGTTCAAGTTTCAAAGGAAAACGGTTCAAGTCTCAAGGGAAAGCAGTTCGAGTTTCAACAATCAGGCGCCCACCTAGAGAACAAGGGAAAACAGCTCAAGATTCGAGGGAAAGTAGGTCGAGTTCGGCAATCAGAACCGCCCACCTGGAGAACAAGGGAAAGTAGCTCAAGTTTCAAGGTAATACGGCTAAGTTTTGGCAATCAGGCGTCCACTCTGGAAAAAAAAGGGAAAACGGCCAAGGAAAGTCAGGCGTCCACCTAGAGAATAATGGAAGACAGTTCAAATGTCAAAGGAAAGCGGTTCAAGTATCAAAGGAAAGTGGTTCAGGATTCAAAGGAAGATAGTTCGAATTTCAACAATCAGGCGCCCACCTGGAGAACAAAGGAAAACAGCTCAAGTTTCAAGGGAAAACAGTTTCAAGTAACAAGAGAAGACGGCTCAAGTTTCAGCAATCAGGCGCCCACCTAGAGAACAAGGGAAAGCAGCTCAAGTTTCAAAGGAAAGCAATTCAAGTTCAGCAATCAGGCGCCCACCTGGAGATAAGGGTAGACAGCACAAGTTTCAAGGGAAAGCAGTTCGAGTTCAGCAATCAGGCGCCCACCTGGAAAACAAGGGAACTCACTTCATAATACAGTTCAAGTCAGCAACAAAAGGAAGCACACCTAGGAGAGTACGAGCCAACAGCTCAGGATGCACCACAAAGCCGCAGAAACTGCAAGATCAAGTTTGAAGATATGTAGATAGGATTCTTGTAATCCATAGATCATAGTTTAGTCTAGACTCTTTTATTTTGTCCTGGTGTAATAAGGAGTTCAACAAGCAGTAGCAGCAGCAGCAACAGTGAAATCACAGCTTCTTGGTAGTCCCAGCTACCAAAATTTCCCGAACTACACTGACTTGATTCCTTTATAGTCAAGGATATGTGGGCAACCTCGGAAGCAAGGTTTGATCAAATATTTCAAAAAATGCTTCCCATGGAGTATTCAAACGGGCAAAAATCGCTCGAATCCGCTCACTTTATCTTTACAAAAAAACTCTTCGTGTTTCTAAGCAAAGAGGGCAGCTGTGAGCACGTGAGTTTTGGCCTACATGAGTTACTCCTATAAAATTCAAGAAAATAGATTTTTTCCAATTATTTACCATTTTATAGGATTTTTGTAGGATTTTTATTAATTGTTTGCATTTCTGTGCACGTTTAATTTCCATTAAAAATCATGAAAATGCCAAAAGTGCCATGCATTGCATTTAGGTTGTGTTTGTTATATTTTTAAGGTTAATTAGTTAATTATTTGTTTTATTAAAAAATAAAAATCACAAAATGGTTCATGTTTGAATTTCTAGCTTTAATTTTAGAATAGTAGTTTTTCTCTTTTAATTTAGGATCAAGGAATTTTTAAAATTTTTAGGAAATTGGTTAGTTTTACAATCTAGATTAATTTAGGATTTAATTTAGATTTTTTTAATTAAAGAAAAAGAAAAGAAAAACAAAAACAAAAAAAAAAGAAAGGGAAATAAAAGAATTGGATAAAAGGGGGAAGGTTTTGTTTTAATTTCATTGGGCCAAAGAGCTGAAGCCCAAATAATTTTTGCCCAGATCTGCCCCAAACACACACTAAACTGGCCCAAAATCCAAGCCCAATACCCAAATACCCGGTCCAGGCCCCCTACAACCAAAACGGCCAGTTTCATCCCTTATCATCACAGCCGGATTTTGATAATCCAACGGCCCAGAACTCATCACCCCCAACTATATAACTGTCCAACCCCCCCCCCCCCCCCCCATATCCATCGAACCTAGGGGTGTGCATTCGATTTATCGATTTGATTTTGATCCTTATCGATAATTACTTATCGATTATCGATTTGTACATATGCTTATCGTTATCGTTTCAATAAGATTTCGATTTTTTCGATTTCGATTTATCGATTTTTGGGGCTTATCGATTCGGTTATCGATTACACCAATAAGAAAATTTGCGGGATTCCACGAAAAGTATATCGCTATAAACACGCCTAACTTATATGGACCAAAAGAAGCTAAAATAAGACGAACAGCGTTTATAACATAAAAATTGTGTAAACAAGCTCATGCAACGAAACTAAAGTAAGGGATCAAATGTATGCCGCCAACACTCCAACGGTATAAAAAAAATACATCATCACGGCTAATTCTATTTTCCATTAATTTGAACTTCATTCCCTTGAGCTTTAAGTATGATCATTCCTTAAATGTGGTAGATGAAATAATAGGGTTAGGGACTTAGGGTAAAGGAAAGGGTATTATAGAATAAGGGTAAAAAAAAAAAAAAAAAAAAAATTTGTATTTCTTATCGGTTTATCGATAAACCAATAAACCAAAGAGGACAAAATCGAAATCGAAATCGATAACTCGATAAGGAAAATTTTGAAATCAAAATCGAAATCGATAAATCGATAAACCGATATCGATAAACCGATAACAAATAATCGATTCGATTTATCGATAAACCGATTCGAATGCACACCCCTAATCGAACCCCCCTCAGTTCTCACTCTCGTCTCCTTCAACCAAACCCTAAAAGACCGCCGCCCTGAAATCCCCTCACCGTCTCCGCCTTACTCCGCCGCCGAAAATCTCCCCACGGCGGCGGCGACGCTCCAAACTCCTCCAAATTTGTACCATGAAACCCTGAGCCCATCCTCAACATCATTCCATCGTTTGTTTTCCCAAAAACCCCACCCAAATTCACTGATTTCAGATCTGAAATTCAACCCTAAAAACCCTAGCTCACCCAAATAACCCCAAACTCACACCCTATAATCATCGGGCCTCCCCAAACTCAAAACCCTTAACAATTTCCCCAAACATTTTTTGCAACTCGTCGAATCCCGGATCTAGGTTTGACCTAATTTCTAAGTTTGGGATTTCTTTGAAGTTTCTGTTCGTCTTGGCTAGAAGCTCGCCCAAATAGGTTATTCTTGACCAGAATGTTCGTTTGGGTCAGTTTCAAGCCTCGTCGAAGAATTTTGAGCCTGGCCAGTCTTCCGCCCTTGCTTTTGTTGGTCGTCTTGCTGATTAAATCGGTACTCCCCGGCCTTTAGTCATTTGTTCATCTCTGTTCTCTTTTGTTTTGTTTTCTCTGTTCTCTTCCTCTCAATTCTGTTTAGTTGCATGTTAGGTTTTGTATGTCATCTGTTTTGTTTTCGTATTTAGGGCTTCAGATTAGGATTTCATCACAGGTCTAAGTTAAATTTATTTCGATGCATGAAATAATTCTGTTCCAATAGTAATTTCTGATTTCAGTTTATGTTAGAAGAATTTAGGTGTAGCTCAAGGTTCAATTGCATTGCTGTTGGTTATTTGAGCATGTTTAGTTAATAATTTTGTTTTAGAATGCATTGATTTATCCATTCTAGCTTCCAGAATCATTCTTGTATTTGTGCAAGTTCCATTTAGGGTTCATTTTCTAGCTTAGTTCACTATGAATTGGTTTCATGTTAGAAGTTTAGGTTCATTCACCATGTTTTCAGATACTTCTTTTAACTTTGAATTTTGTTTGC
Source organism: Nicotiana attenuata (assembly GCF_001879085.1). Classification (NCBI taxonomy): domain Eukaryota; kingdom Viridiplantae; phylum Streptophyta; class Magnoliopsida; order Solanales; family Solanaceae; genus Nicotiana; species Nicotiana attenuata. The sequence goes on from NW_017670789.1 coordinate 429,185, forward strand.
TTTCAATCCGTTTGTAGATATTAGTTTACTTGTTTTCTGTTTACCTAGGTTTGTAAATGGTTAGAAACTCTTAGGGTTTAATTGAACAACTAAAAACTTAGGGGCTTAGGCTGGAAATGAGATAAGAACTTTCAGATAAATTCCTACATGAAGCTTCTAGAATAGGGGAGCAGATGTCCCTATTTGGTTAGCACAAATATGCTCAGCCAATAAGGGACTGCCAGCTGTCGACGCCCCCTTTTTCTCGCGAAATCGGGTTTACGACATTTGGGCGGACAACTCTTTTCCCTTTTTGGAATTGGGTTTTGGAGTTTGAAGAGTCGCCACCTAATGATTAAGTGCATTAGGACACTAAGAAGGGTTTGAGTTTGAAGAACCAGAGTTTGGGTAAGGGCTAGAAATTATCTCGAGGGGAAGGTGTTAGGCACCCCTCAAGATCCACTAGTGTGGTTCCCGGCCATGTTATAATTGTGACTTCAAGTACAAGTAACAAATAAGCAAATAAGGGCTTCAAATTTGAAGGATTGTCATATTAAAGTTTGCAGATAAGTTAAAGTTTGAAGAAACAGAAAGGGTCTCGAATATTGAGAAAAATTCTGAAAAGTGATAAATAAACAAATAAAGGGAAGGGGGTCCTAGGTTTACAAATAATATGGATCACATCAATGCAATACCCGGTAATCACTCCTCAAAGAGGGGCTACACGTGGTATTAGCGCATCGGTCATCATATCCATATCTACCCTTTCCCACCCCGTTAAGGTATTAAACGCGGAATGGTTTCGTTACTTATCGCATGCTAGTACCCGCCCCGATCCTATCAGTCCCGAAGGCATTTGGGACTACTAGTCCTAAAGGGAAGGGAGATGTGGGTTTTTTATGGTTTAAAAGGATAAAATTCTAGAACGACAAACAAAAACACATAAGGCAGATTATGGGGAAGCACATAGCAGTTAAGGCTCAAGTAGGCCTCTTCATTCAAAGCAGCAAATTATTTAGCATGGCTTACAAATACTGGTTAGGTCTTTAATTAAACTTAATGTAGGAAGGGTGGCTGATATATCACATATTTTCATATAAGAAGTCCGAATTAGACCTGCCTGCTGGTTGTAATTATTAAGGACCGGTATAGTTGATTATTACCTACTGGTTTGCCTAAATGAGGCATGAATCATGATACCTAACATTGCAGAAGGCCTAATGATTTTAAAGAAGGATTGCTGATTTTAGAAACAAACAAATTCTGCAGATATTAAACGACATTTACTACTGATTTTAGACTTGTAGATGAATCAGATTTAAACGATTACCCCTATAGGCATGGCTTCTAAGCGTTATTGATTTTAAAACAGTTACGTAAGTGCAGGATTCCTATGAGCATGGTGTCTAGGACGCAATTGATTATTTTAGCCTATAGACTGTTTACCTAATGTGCATATGCAGAAGCGCAGAAACTTATAGACATTATTTCTAATGCAGATGAATAACTTATAGGCAGGATTTCTATATGCAGTAATAAATAACTTATAGGCAGGATTTCTATATGCAAATAAACTTATAGACATGATTTCTAAATGCGGATGAATAACTTATAGGCAGGGTTTCTAAATGCATAATAAAAGGACCTATAGGCAGGATGTCTATATGCAAATACATAAACGAAGATGTTGTGATTGCAGAAATAAAACCTAAAGAATGATATCTACCCCACATGCATAACATGAGAGACCCTCCCCATTTTTTTACTATACACCCCATAGTTATTACAAATTATTACAACTTGAATACATCCAGAAAAAAGTAAATTACATCAGCAACTAAAATTCCAACCAAGGAGAGCCTAATTCAGACTCCTAGTCTGATACATGAAATAAACCAACTTCCAAAGATAGATTTCCAAAGCCTTTGTCTTATTTGGGATGTGCCAAAGTTCCAAGGAGCTTCATGGACTCCAGGCAGTGCTTTGTGACGACCCAAAAGGTCATCACCTATTTCCTCATCCACTTCGTGCTTTCGAGGTCTTGAAAACCTCATTTTTACTTGCCTCGATTTGTGTGCGCAGTCCGGGCGTGTAGCCGGAAGGCTTAAATATGAATTCTGTGTGAAAAATGATGAGTTTTGATATTAATATGATTAAAGTTGACTTCGGTCAACATTTTGGGTAAACGGACCCGGACCCGATATTGGACAGTCCCAGAAGGTCCGTAGAAAAATATGGGACTCGGGCATGTGCCCGGAGTCAAATTCCGAGGTCTAGGGCCCGAGGAAAGAATTTTTCTGTGAAATTGTTTTTCTGAAATTATTAAGGAAAATGGAAATAAAAATTGATTAAAAGACAATGGTATCGGGCTCGTATTTTGGTTCCGACGCTTGCTACAAGTCTTAAATATGTGTTAAGCGCTTTCGGTAAAGTTTGGTCGAAATCGGACGTCATTTGATGTGTTTCGGACCTAACTATCTAAAGTTTGAAGTTTATGAAGTTATAATGAAAAATGATGAATTTGGGGCTTGATTCAATGATTTCGATGTTATTTTGGCGATTTGATCACACGAACAAGTCCGTAGGATGTTTTTGAGGTTGTGTACATGTTTGGTTTGGAGCCCCGAGGGCTCGGGTGAGTTTTGGATAGGTGTCGGGTTGCATTTTTTAACTTTGAAAAAATAGTTGAAGGTCAGGTCTGGTTTCATCGCATTTGCGAAGAATTTCTCGCAAATGCGAGACTCGCAAATACGAATTCCCCATCGCAAATGCGAGAAGGAAGGATTTCAGCTTGGGTCGCAAATGCGATGCCCTTGCTCGCAAATGCGAGAGGGCCCAGATCGCAAATGCGATCAATCTTTCGCAAATGCGAAGTCTGCATTGAGGCCCAGTGTTCGCAAATGCGAACTAAAGTCTCGCAATTCCCAGACCTGCTGGGTTCGCAATTGCGAACCCAGCTTCGCATTTCCCATATCCGCAGCCCAGCAAATTTTATACTTAGTCGAATTTTCATCACTTTTCACCACTCTTTCAAAACCCAAACACCATAGGCGATTTTTCAAGAGCAAACTTCATCCCAAATCAATTGTAAGTTGATTTTACTCAATTCTTTCAATCTTTAACATCATTAAACATGTTTTCCACTTAAAATCAAGGATTTTCATGGGTGAAATTGGGGTTTTTGGGTAGAACCTAGGTTTTCTAGACATTGGGGAGTTGGACCTTGATTTGAGGTCCGATTTCAAAACAAATTATATATTTGAGTTCGTGGGGGAATGGGTAACCGGGTTTTTGTTCGAACCTCGGGTTTTGACCATGTGGGCCCGGGGGCATTTTTGGAATTTTTTGGGAAAAAACTTGGGAAAATTATTTTTATGCATTCAAATTGATTCATATAGTGTTTATTAAAGTAATTGAACAATTTGTGATTAGATTCGAGCAAATTGGAGGTGGAACCGCGAGGTAAACCGATAGTTGAGGATTAAGTGGATTTCAAGGCTTTGAGGTAAGTGTTTGGTTTAACCCTAGCTTGAGGGAATAGGAGTTGAGTCTTGTTGCTAATTGCTATGTGATCGAGTACGATGTATAGGCATGGTGACGAGTATCTATACATTGGTGTCTAGCATGACCGTGAGTCCTTATAATGTGATTATCATGGCTTGGTTGTGAACTCCGTATTTATTGGAGGATTTCTATATGTTGTGAATAACATGTGAACGGTGATATGATCATTTGATCCTAGGAGCTTTGGCTTGAATTGTGATACGAATATTGAAAGTATATGAAATGACTTGAATCTGTGGAGCGTTGGCTCAAGATGGTAGAGTGGATTATAAGATAAGAAAAGTAAGAAAGAGCAAGCGTTGTTGATTATTCCCTTGCCGGGACGTTTGGTTGAAATTGTTGGTTTCTTTCCCTTGCCGGGATTTTTGTCAAATATTTGCTTCTTTTTTTTATGCCTCTTAATCGTGACTGTTCTTTGGGGAGTCAGACTGTTAAATTATGTGGATCGGGTTGCGCGCCGCAACAAAGATATTGAGGATCGGGTTGCACGCCGCAACAATAATATGTGAGGATAGGGTTGCGCGCCGCAACAATGATACATGATAAGTGATGTGGGTCGGGTTGCACGCCGCAACAGTGGTATTTGTGGATCAGGTTGCACGCCGCAACAATGGTAAATTGTGGACCGGGTTGCACGCCGCAACAATTATTGATACCATGTGTTTATATTGAGTATTGTTTTCCTTGTTCATCGTGAATCTAAGCTGCTTTAGTTTGTTACTCGGAATTACTGTTACTATTGTTATCTCCCCACAGCATGTTTCCCCCTCCCATATTGCTAGTTGTTTGGTATTTTGTTTCCGTTGTATATTTATAACTGCACAGGTTTATGTGGTGTCCGGTCTAGCCTCGTCACTACTTCGCCGGGGTTAGGCTAGACACTTACCAGCACATGGGGTTGGTTGCGCTAATGCTACACTTCTGTGCATTTTTGCACAGGTCCAGGTTCTGAGGAGCAGCAGCAGCATTAGTTCGGGAGCAGGCTTTCATTATCACGAGACCAAGGTAGCCTTGCAGGCGTCCGCAGGCCCGGCGTCTCTTCTTTATGTTCTCTTTTAGACTGTTGCCTCCTTTTCTCGAGACAGACAGCTTCTATGTTTCTTTCAGACCTTTGTATTTAGTATATTCTTAGTGGTTCGTGAGTGATGTGACACCAAATCTTGGGTAGAGGCTATTATTAACTGTTCCGCATTTTGATTCAGATTTATAAATCAGACTTCCGCTATTATTGTTAGTAAATTTCATGTTCTATATTGATGCTATAAATTGTTAAAATAATTGTTTAGGGATGAAAAGGTAAATAAGTTGGCTTGCCTAGCTACCACGAATAGGCGCCATCACGATCCCGATGGTGGGAAATCCGGGTCGTGACAAGTTGGTATCAGAGCACTAGGTTACATAGGTCTCACAACTCACACAACTTAGTAGAGTCTGAGGGGTCGGTACGGAGACGTCTGTACTCGCTCCCAGGGTACTGAGGTTAGGAAAATCTTTCATTTGTTCTTTCTTGTCCGTGCGATTTGGTTCTCAATGCTTATTGAAATTTCACTATGTTCTTTCGCAGATGGCGAGAACACGCGCTTCCTCATCCACCGATCAGCAGTCCGAGCCCCAGGCAGCTCCCGCTAGGGGCAGGGGACGTGGCCATGCTAGGGGCCGAGGTAGGGGCAGAGCCCAGCCACCAGTAGCAACACCAGTGGCGGAGCATCAGGTTGACCTTGGCGAGGAGGTTCCGCACCCAGCCCAGACAGTTCCGGCGGGCCCAGCTCAGGTCCTAGAGGGGTTTATTGCTACCCCAGTTCTTCAGGACGCCTTGGTCCGGTTGGTTGGCCTCATGGAGAGTGTCACCCGAGCAGGATTGCTTCCTGTAGCACCAGCCACTTCCCTGGCTGGAGGAGGAGCCCAGACTCCTACTGCACGTACTCCGAAGCAGGTAGCTCCCCAGACTCAGATTCCACCGGGTCAGCCAGCTGCGGCAGTTCAGACGGGGGTAGTTGCACAGGCCGGTGATGGAGCGGCTATGTCCACAGATGCTTTGTGGAGGCTGGACAGGTTCACCAAGCTCTTCACTGCTACATTCAGCGGAGCTTCTTCTGAGGACCCCCAGGATTTCTTATATAGCTGCCACGAGGTTCTCGGAACATGGGCATTGTGGAGTCCAATGGAGTTGATTTTGCGGCTTTTCGTCTATCTGG